>NC_000068.7:116326849-116626849 GCF_000001635.26 Mus musculus
CATTTAAAATTTTCAGACTTTATTTTGTGCTTTAAAAATCAAAATATTTGGGGAAAAAAGGAAACTAAGAGAGCACTTTCCAATGAGCTAGGTCAGAAGCTTGCTCTGGGCACACGGCTAGGGTCCCACTTCACTTGGGAGACAGTTCTTAGAAGCAGTTTTTGATGTGCCTTGTTCTGAAATTTTAATTAAAAAATTATTTTTAACAAACCCCAGTTATTATTTTGTAGGGAATGGAAGTGAATTCATCTAGATATTAATCATTGCTGAAGTCAGTAGCTAATCCAGGGATTGCTAATATTTTCCAGGAATCTGAGTCAGAGGGCTCTCATGAGGTATGACCGAAAACACTTACATAAAACAGAAACAACCTCAAGTGTTAGTCTTCAAATTTCAAGAAAATTAGACCAACAACAAACAAAGAAACAAACAAACAACAAGGCTAAACAATACAAAACAACAGCCGCAACAAAGCCAAAGAGCCTTAACTCTTTCCACTCATGGGGACTACTAAATAAGGTCATAGAAGATTCTTCATCTCTCCTGGAGTCAGTGAGCAGAGAGGTGATGGGGAAGCCATGGCAACAGCTTATTTTCCCTCACTGTTACATGGATGGAGCACGAACTATGTGCTTTTCTGTTACTTTAACATGTGTTGAAGACTCTTAGATCCACAGGGGGGAAAAAAACCTGAGAAAGCATCACGGAGAGATCCATATAACCTGAACCCAATTTCTCTCTGAATTAATTTCATGCATTAAAATAACTTTTGTTAAAATTATTAAACCAAAGTGGTACTGTTGACAAAAATTTCTATTTTATTCTTTTTCTTTTTTTTTAAACCCAAGGTCTGTTGTCTGTTCAAGGATCACATTCATGATACTACATTACATTTAGTTGTCATTTTTCGGTAGGCTTCTCTTGGCTGTGACAGTTTCTCGGTCTCTCCTTGCCACCGATGGCTTTGACAGTTTTGAGGAACACATTGGTCAGGTATTTCGTATCCTGGCCCTCCACTGAATTTTTTTGTCCTGATGTTTTTCTCATTAGACTTGGACACCTCACTTGATTTCAACCACAATCCTTTTAGGTTGATATTTTGCAGACACAGACGCAGCATAGAAAAGAGTTGATTTACTAAAGCTACCCAGCAAGTAAGGACTCTCAGATGCTACTGTGAGTGCCGCTTCAGCCACTCTATGATGTTTGAAAACTATAGCATGACTGCTTGAAGAAGACCCTGTGTTAGGTTGTTTATTTTTACAAGGCTTAATTTGTTTTTCCACATGAATGTCATCTAATTACCTATTTTACCAAAGAAAAAAAAATGAACAAGCAGATATTGGACAAGACTAAAATAAGAAAATCAGTTGGGAGGTCTATATAAATAAAAACAGCCAGGTTTGTAGGCTCTCTGGATGTCAAGATGGGAAGCATCCTTCCAGAGACTCTGCAACATTTATCTCATAGTCAGGTTAAAAATAGGAAAACTAAACATTTCTTCCTCTGGTCAGAGATTTCAGGGTAGACAAAGCCTGGGGGAAATCTTTAATCTGCCGTTGCAGAAGCCAGGCGGTTCCTTAGCCATTCAAGTTGTTGTTGGTCAAATGAAAGCCCCTGGAAAGTTAACTCAGATCAACCTGTGGGAGCTTGCTTCATGTTGTTTACCATTTTTATCTTCCACTCCACCCCATTCCCTAATCCCTAATGATAATATAGATCAGAAAATAGTTATAAGTAGAGAGAGAAAAACAAACTTGCCCTTGCCACAAGCAGGCCTCTTGTGGGTGTGATTTAAGGGTGTGATATAGTGGCAGGGCTTAATCATAAAGGAAGATTGACCACAGAAGGGACAGTTCACACTTATCCATTCAAAGACATTTCATACTTCCATATAAAATCAGCAGTATGCCAGAGTTAGCTTGGGATATTTTCAAGTTAACAAGATGCAGCCTCCACTCAGAGCAGTTGATGAGTCTCTGGGAATGTGGTACCAACAGTACCTCTGGATAGAGAACCACTCACCTATATCTCCAGTAAAAGACCCAGACAACAAACTCTGAAAAAAAAATTGAGGGGCATTTAAAGAACCAGGGACATGGAGGATTCTATGAATCTGAAAACAAAACAAAACAAAAAAGAATAACAGAAAAGTGCCTGCTGTCAAGAAATAGGTCTGCAGGGGATAGAATACTCATGAAAACTCCAGTGTCATACAAGAAATATTCCAGGCAGCTACACTATGCTAGGAAGGGGCTCTAAGTGGGGAGCAAGCAATGAGGGAGAGCTTGCCAGCAAAGCAGCCATTAAGCACTTAGCGGAACTCATAGGATTTTGCTTCAAATTATTGAAAGGACCACATATTCTCTATGACTTTGGTTTTCACTTCTTAAAAACAATGTCAGGTTATCTTATATTTAAACATCATAAAATACAGATAGACCCCACTTGCAGGTAAATGCCCTGATGTGCTAAAGGTTTAGCAATCCTCTTCCTAAGATTATTCAATAAGGTTGTATATCGCCAACTCGGGTATAATTGGATACCTATGTAGTTAACAAACTTTTCTGATGAACATAACATTTCATACACACAGACATCATCTATTAAATCACCACAAAGCACTCCAAGGAGTAATGAATTCAAACAACAGTTATTCTACCCACAAACCTTCTATTTGAGTTGGAAGGTTGCAACAGCTGTCTCTGGTCTACACGTGATTAACTGGTTGTTGATTTTATGCCATTTATGTGATGACCCAGAGCTCAAATATTTGTGAGATTAAAAGATCCTGGACTTTTTGGGTATCCTTTACCTTCTTTGTGTTCACTATACATGGTCTTCTCTATGTAGACCCAGAGATGAAGAGAGTTGCATGTACTGAGAGCCAGCTGTGAACAGAACATCTTTTCTTACCTGTACCTGGAGGTCCATTGTTAATAGGGAATGACTAAGGTAAGTGCTCATTCAAGGAAAAAGGAAAAAAAAAGATTAGAATCTACTTTGTTATGCAAAGAGTCAAAATATTTGGAATCACAATGGCCAGTAGAAAGCAGAACTTTCTACACTGTAACACGCTGTTTGAACATAAACTTTCTATTAACCTATTAATTATATGCGATCAAGCATTTAAAATAGACACAGAAAGTAGCAAATACTTAATGTTAGGGCCTAAGGAAAAGAAACACCTCTTATATTTTGATGGTTATTTCTAGAGAAGTTAAATTTTCTGAAGAATAATAACAACAATGTTTATAGGCTACATATATAAATTACTTATCAGACAGTCTCTCATATCCCATATAAGGAAGGTGCTTGCATAATATATGTATTAGGATGCTGTGAAGCATTATTTCTGGGAGATATGAACAAATGACTACTGAACCCAGATAAGGAACTGACTGAAGACCAAACTTCAGATAGCACCAACGAACAACTTGGTGAGTCAACCAGTGTCATTGGTGTTGTTTATGGGAATATGGGTGCAAGGTAACTTACAGGAGGAGAAATGATTCAAAGACAGTTACATCAAAACCTATGCCAGTGTTTGTGACAGCATACGAAAGCTGGAAGCTCGAAGCCCATGCACAACTTGCTGAAGGCTCAACACGTTGGAGATTGTCCTTTCCAGACAGCTCAGTCAGTCTCTGCTTCTTTTAAGCTGCTTGGCTGGTCTGTGTTTCTTCCAGACTGTTTGCTTTGAGACTTTTCTAAGAATTGAGTTGTTTAAAAGTGACATACATCAGTCTTTCCTGCTTATATATCCTCAGGGAGGGAGGGACCTAGTGAACTTATTCAGCTTCAGGGACTTCCTGAAGCTATTTAAGCTGTTAACTTCCTGCCTTAGTAAGCTTCCCTGTAGAATGGAGTGTTTCACCTCCTCTCAGAACATCCTTCTATCTCCTTTCATTTCCTTGTAAACATTCCATCTTAAAATATTCTGTTGTTTCACCTCCATTCTTACATCCTATGTCTTAAAGAGTTTCCATTCTGGAAGGTTTTAACTCAGAAACTGCAACACAGCATAGGAGATATGGAAGCAAAGAAATTTTCCTAAAACCAGAACTTTTTTCACTAACTGATTTTTCACTTTAGAGACCAAGTTCTTGATAGCCCTGCCGACTATCTTACACAATCATAGCTGCTAACGTAGACTAGATAGTGAACTTGTACACTTTCCCAAAAGGGTCTGCATTTTTGATGAAGCACCCTGAATGGCTCCAGTTTTTACTTTCTCAATTTTTGTTAATATTTAGGGGCTGCAGAAATGGCTTAGTGGTTAAAGGCACTTGCAGAGAATCCATGTTCAGTTCTCAGTATTTTAAGTACCACTCACATGGTGGCTTAAAGGCATCTGTAACTCCAGTTACAGGAGATCTGACACCTTCTTCTGGTCTCTGAAGAAACTGCATATACATGATGCACTGGTGTAAAACAACCACACACATAAAAGAAATGCAAATCAATCCTTTAAAAAATTGTGTAACTTCAGACTGTGAACTAATACTCGTTGCAAATCTAGGATCTCAGCATTAATTCAACCATAGAAAGTTTATACTTCACTTTGGCCTTCTACCTTAAAACGCATTAAAATATTACCAGAGATCTCTGTAAAGGTCCAGAAATAGTAGTAGTTCCATGTCTTGTCATAGTGAAAAACTGCAAAGTGTTTTGCTACATATTATACAAAAACAACACAGGTATGTGACATACTATAGCTTTCACATCCACTGTGCATTATTTAGATTTTGTATATGAATACTTAGCATTCTGTGGGGACACAGAAATGTGTAAGAAAACTAATTAAATTTTGGTTTGAAGTGAATAATTTTGTGCTTAAATCTATTTTTTTGTCTACTTTGTTGACAACTTTTTGTAAACATGGTTCAGCCATTCCCTGTCTCATTTTCATATATCTGCATTTGATTTGATGAAAGTAGATGTGATGTAGGCACTGAGGAGAGAAAAGCTTTCCAGGAAATGATTTTCTCTCCCCCCCCCCCCCAGCATATTAATCAGGTTGACAAAAATATGCATCTCTAGCCAGCAGCTTCTCTGTCCAAGGGAGGGAACAGGGTGGTTCCAAAGACTCCCACTGTGAGGCAGAGACAGCCATAGCTCTCTGCTCAGCTGCCCAATTAGGTCACAGGACAGCCTAGGGAATGGAGAAATAAGGGTGTTAGGTGATGTGGCATTCACTTAATCAGTCTGAGCAAGGATCCAGGCAAGATAGCAGACAGGCGAAGCATCAGGCAGCAAGGCAGGAAGGAGGCTGAGTTTTAGGCGTGAAAGCTATTCGCATAACCTAACACATAAGGAGACCCATCTTCTCTATTCACAGGCCTTTGAAGTCTCGAAGTTGTGATATGGACTTTCTAGAAATCAGGAAATGATTGAGCTACCAATTCCTTAATCGCAGTTTCTCCCTGTATTGTAATTACAGAACCAGTAATGATGATATTCAGTGTGTTCCTTCGGTAAATTCAACAGGGTTCTTAAAAATGTGTGAGCTTTTGGGATGTGAAAATGATGACAACCAAGCTGCAGGCTTCTTGGGAGTCGGAACAATCAATATGGTAGCTAACATGCTTGGTAATGGGCAGGCTAGCTGCTCAATGGGGCAACTGGAGAAGGCCATCAGAGATGAACTGGAGTTCATAGGATGGCGATTCCCTGACGGAGGGAAAATGATATGTGGAAAGACCCAGAGGTAATATGTACTGATACGTGGAGATCCTGGAACTTCAGATGTGAGGCATGCGGAAAGAGCTGTAAGAGTCTAAGTTAAGATGGTCCTCCAATATTAGGCATCAAACATTACTCATCTATGTCATAGTTTCTGACGGCTATAATAACTCACTAGAAACACAGCATACATCCAAAATGCATCTTCTCACTCTTCTCATCCAGAAAAAGAAATGATTGTTATTTAGAATTTCATTCCTACTGCCAGTTCCTAATTTATTTTTCCTTCTCTATACCATTGCAATAATCTCCACACGTTTCTACTCTCACTTCAGTCTTCCTCTTTCACAAATGCATAAAATAAAAAAGTGAAAGGATTCAAAACACAACAGAGAAAAGAAAAATCCAAAGAAACACTGCCACCCATACCAAATAGCTTCTCACTTTCAAAGATAAAGCAGAAACTTTAAAAAATAAAATAAAACTTAAGATTTCCCATCTAGTGATTCCAGTTGAATTGTATTTCATGTCCCTATGTAGACCATGCTTTTGCCTTGGTTGACTGTCTAACTATCATGTTCTTTGTCTGATAGCCTTTCTCCCTCTCACCTATTCCCTTGCCTTTTATTGAAACTATTTTTTCATCGCACAATATATCCTGATTCTTCTCCCTCTATTCCTCCCAATTACTTCCCACCTGTCCTCCCTTCCAGAGCCTCTCCCCCCCCCCTTTTTTTAATCTCTCTTTAGAAAACAGTTTTCTAAGGGATAATAATAAAATAAAATAAAATAAAATAAAATAAAATAAAATAAGGTAAAACAAAGAGCTTGTGCAGGCTACCTTAGTCTCTGTGAGTTCATGTGTGCTTTGATCATATTAAATTGAAAGGCCTTGTTTTCTTGGTGTCCTCCATCCTCTCTGACTCTTACACTCTCTCCTCCACCTCCTCTTCCACAGAGTTACCTGAATGCTGAGGGGAGAGATTTGATGGAGACATTTAGGACTGAATGGTCCAAGGTCTTTCATCCTGTATAATGTCTGGCTGGGGTCTCTGTACTTTTCCCAACTGATGCAGGAGGATGCTTTCTCTCATGATGACTGAACAAGGCACTGATTTATAAGTGTAGCAGAATGTCATTAGGAGTAATTTTATTGCTACTTTTTATTTATATATTAATTAGTTTGTTTGTTTACTTGTTTATTTAAAATACTGGTATTTAGTTTACCCTAGGCCCCTGGGCTAGTCTGTAGCTCTGGTTCATGGCTACCCAAGCAGTGTCAGGAATAGGTTCCATTACCAAAACCATCCTTACCTCTACTAATATATGTCTCGGCATCTAGCTTGCAAGGTACCAGACAATGTTATATTTCTAAGTAGGAGAAATAACAAACACCTCCAGAGTGTGAATTATTTGAAACACTGTTTTGTGTGTGTGTGTGCGCGTGTGCATGTGTGTGTGTGTTTGTGCTAGGGTTGGCGTCCATGACCTTATGCATACTAGGCTAGCGATTTACCACTGCATTGTTTCTCTAGTGCCCCAGTGTTTAGAGTCTTCTTGGCCAAGACAGACACAAAAGTTCGTGTTTAATTGAAAAATACTTTTTCATACAATATATTGTGATGACATTGTCCACTTCCCTAACCTCAAACTCCTTCCAGATCTTCCATTCTTCAGCCACCCAACTCGTGCCCTATCTCTTTCTAAGCACAAACAAAACTAAAACCCCAGAATACACACCCACAAAGCCCTCACATAAAAACCCAAATGGAAACCAAAATATATGCTCACACTCAAAAGACCAATAAAGCAAATACAAAAACAACAGCAATAGCAACAGCAGCAGCAGCAACAACAACATCTAAACAAGACATCATGGGATAAAACAGTTACAAAAGTACCACAGAGCCTGTTTTGTGTGCTGGGCATACTACCTACCCTGAAGTATGCGAACAAAAGATTTGTAAGAAATCCATATTTTCCTGCTGGCAGACATAAGACTTTACAAAAAAGAAATTAAAAAAAAAAAGCAAACTTCTCTATGTCAAAGTCTTTCATCCATAAAAAAACAGGTAAAACACTTTGTGGGGTGTTTGCATAATTTAAATGGGAAAAGCCTTTTATAAAACCTGTACTTGCAGCCGGGTGTGGTGGCGCACGCCTTTAATCCCAGCACTCGGGGAGGCAGAGGCAGGCGGATTTCTGAGTTCGAGGCCAGCCTGGTCTACAGAGTGAGTTCCAGGACAGCCAGGGCTATACAGAGAAACCCTGTCTGAAAAAAAAAAAAAAACAAAAAAAAAAAAAAACCTGTACTTGCAGGGTCGGGGGGGGGGGGGGTATAGGGAACTTTCGGGATAGCATTTGAAATGTAAATAAAGAAAATATCTATTAAAAAAGATAAAATACTTAAAGACAAATTAGAAAAAAAAAAAGAAATAACAACAACTTGTACTTGCACATGAGTGTGAGCCTTCATGCAGAGCTCTCAGAAGCAGAATGAGCTGGGTATGGTGGCACATGACTGTGTTCCAAGCAGCAGGGTCAGGAGCTCAAGGTCAGGTTCAGCTTCATAGTAAGTCTTTGTCTCAGAAAACACAGAAAAAACAAATGCAGGATGGGAAGTTAAAAAACTGCAAAGTCTAAGATCTCATATAAAACCACATACCCAATGTATGCCCACTTCCCCAATTCTTTATGCACGTATTTTGGCATATTATATTAATAATCTGCCCACTGCAGCATTGCAGTGTGACATGATGAGAGGGTGCATGAGAAAAACAAGAGAAGCGTACTACTCTATAGCCAGGCACATAGCAGCATCCTTGTTTGTTCTTTGTCCCAATGGGCAGTCTCCAATCTGATAAGATCATTTGCGTACATAGTGTATATATAACACATACGAAAATGTAAGGCATTTCACGATCATACTCAGCTTTAATCATATTGAGTCTCTAGAAGAATAAAGAAACAAAGTCCATAAAATCCAAGTGTCTCTTTTCAGAGCAGTTTTGTGGTGAGAGATCTCCACCAGCAAGCCTGCGTTCCTCCGTGACTGCACACCGTCTGTGACTGAGCATGGCTAGGTGCTTGGTGCGGGAAGCAGAAGACAAGCCTGTCTTCCATATTTACTTTGATATTAAGCATCTGAGTCACTAAGGGACATTTCCTTTGCCTTTGCTCATCCTTATTAGTGGAGTACTGTCTCAGATTTTTGTAATCAAAATTTGCCACATTGCTGTAGTTGCAAAGCACACCTACAGACAAGGTTCCCTCTGCCATCCAACCCTCCAAAGCACCAGCATTCACTTTTACATTATAACTTACTGGAAAATTTAATTTTCACATCTGTCTGGTGGATTTTGACTGATACTTTGCTCTTGCTATGTAGATATTACTGGGAATTCCATGCATGTAAAATTGAATAGCGCAGAATGAAAACCAAATGTTACACTTTAGCCCAAACACAGGGTGCTCTTTTCTATTACATGAATATTCTAGAACCTATTCTTATCAGACAACACTTTCCCCTTTACTTTTGCACACACTTTGGGAGTAATTATTATTTAAATGTCTGAACTTCTTGATTGATTAATTATAGATACTGAAAAAATTGCTCTTATTTTTTTCTCATTAAATATTGACCTTTTCTGAGTCCTAAACCTACAAGTTAAATGAGAATTCTGTGATTGGCTCCTAATTTTAACACCTCTTTAAAAAGGAAAGATTAGAAATATATACCAGTCCCAACAGTAAGGGATGTATAATCTGTGCGAAACTAATGTAATTATGTCTAGGAATCTTAGGACATCTATTGTTGAATTTTGTTGTTAAAGTCCTGACAAATATTGAGTGTAGTCATTTTGCTTCTGATGCCCCACCAAGTTGAGTTATCTGGGAATCAATTTTCATATGTTAATAAACATTGGGTGATACTTTAAACCAGAAAATCAATGAGATTTTAACTTGACCCTGTTTAACACGGTTATCTGCAAAATACTAAATGAAGGCTCCCACTGACTCTAGGAATGAGTAGAAAGATAAATGCCAAGTCTCTGAATGTACCTTTATAACGTGGCAAAAATCAGGACAGGAAGTATAGGGGGAGAAATCGACATGGGTTGAGCATCTCTAGCATGCTAGACAAGCATCAAGGGGCTTTGTGTCATTATTTCTTTACTGAGCTCTATGGGGCCAATGGTATCACTTTCAAACGTGAATGTGTGCTGAGATTTGTTATGCCTGCCCCAAAGCCTGAGCTCCCACTTCACAAGCCAGAAAAGACATATAGGGGCCTTCTTACCCATGGTTAAGAAGACTCTTATAATATTCTGTGCAGTCCTCACAATATTTTCGGTGCTTATCATGCATGTTAATACCCACTTAAACTTCACAAACTGAAAAAATCCCCAGCCAACATTGCAATATACAGTTGTAGTAAGCTAAGTGAAACTATGATTTTGCTCCTCTGGTCTTTAAAAATCAAGTTGACAAGGTCATTTCCAAGGAAGATGGGATTCCCTTTGTCACAAATGATAGTCATCAAATGAGTAGTTACTGGATGCAGTGTTAGAAAGAGTGCAGAGAGGACGGCATTATGCATAGGAGATGGACACAGGAATAGAATTAGAGCATGGAAGGACAAACCAAATACATATGGAAAGCTTAAGAGGAATAGCTATGGTAGTGCACATCTTTGAACTTAACACTTGGAGACATGTGTGGAAGGATCATGGATTTGAAGGCAGCTACATAGGGAGACCCTGTCTCAAACAGATAAACAAACCAAATAGGTTTCTATATTATTACTCTCAGCATGTCTTTACAGATGAAGACTAAGTCCAGATGTTTGCAGCTGCATTAATTCTGACCATCACTAGGTTCTGCAGGATTATGTTTATAGAACTCACTCCCATCCATAAATAGCAGACAGTTACAGTCTTCTATGTTCAACAATGTTATTTTGGCAAACAGCTCCAATCAAATGGTTGTTTTTGTGGGTTCAAAATCTTGACAGAATCTTCAGGATTTGAAGTCTCTGTTATTAGATCAAGTAAAACTAGTCTTGTGTGAGAGTCAGATCCTTGAGGCACTCAGAATGGTGTTGCTGTCCTGTACTGGTGTTCGTTACAGATGATAGAGGATGTGTGTGTGTGTGTGTGTGTGTGTGTGTGTGCGCGCGCGCGCGGGGGTGGGGGTGGGGGAATGGGAGAGTGTGGACGTGTGCACACACGCTGTTTTGTTTTGTTTTGTTTTGTTTTGTTTTGTTTTGTTTTGTTTTAGACTCTAAAAGCAGTTCCCCACCACTGGCTCTTGATAATAACCTGGTAGAGAATCAAAGAAGAGAAATTTCAAGAAATGATGTTCTAGTGCTACCACATTTTCTTCTCAAGTTTAAATATCTTTTCTGCACTTTAAAGCAAAGTTGCCATTTATTATGGATGTGATAGAGATGCTAATATCTTCTCTGTCTTCAGAGCCACCAAGGGAAGCAGATGAAACACTCTTGGGAGAATATGCAGGGAGCTGCAGGTCTTTGCTGCTCTGTTCTAGTTGGGATGTACTAATATCACATGAGCTCCAGGAGGAAGACCTGATGTACAACTTATCTGTCTTAGTAAAGCAGCCCATAGTGATTGGAACACAGGCTCTGGGGTTAGAGAGAATGGGATTGATTCCTTGCTCTGCCAGCCCTTACCATCCCATGTGGCATTGAGTATGTTATTGAAATTCTATTTTACTTTCCTTTTCTGTAAATTGAAGACCATGGAACTGCCATGGGTATTTAATGTGCTGTGTACATAAAATGCTTTGAATAGTCTCTGACACACAATGCTATTTGTCAGCTTTTTCTACACAGTATCATCATTGCCACTATGGACTGTAAAGTAGGTGATCAATATATTCTGTTAAAAATATGTAGAAAGCAATCTACATAAAGTAAGTAGGGTGGTTGACAGTCCAAAGTTATATGAAGGGGAAATTGTCGAAACAATTTGGCATACAATCTAGTGAGATAACTGGCATTCTTACTGATGCCAGCCAGAGTCATTGAGAAAATGTCAGGCTAACTTCAGAAGCTGTGAGGAGTTTGGGTGTCTAGGATCTTCTTGCAAGTGTCTGTGAAGCATCCCTGGCTGCTCCTTTCAATGCAATTGATGTACATGATTTGAATACAGGGGGAAGAGCAGCTTAACTCTCACAGGGTTCATAGGACTAAGGACCAAGTGATTGGATCTAGTTTCTAAGTCAGGTTCATTTTCTACCATCCTGAGGGTCTGTCTGTTAGATGTAACGTTGGAGTAACACATCCCTGATCATGTCTATTTTTCTGTCTTGATGAAAGTCTGTTTCTGCCTTTCTAGATACACGGAATGGGAAGGACCAAACATTATAAGACAGGGAGAAAATGGAAGGTCTAGGTTCTTACAGTCAGCCAGGATTGAAACTAAGCCAGGATTGTGCATCTCCGTGTGAGAGGTTCTCCAGCACCGGTAAGGATGAACCGGTCAGAGACTCTTTGAGATTACTCAGCAGGGAAGCATCTTTGGGCAAAGAAACAAAGCCTTATCAATGTGGGGCCAGGTCTTGTCATCTCAGGTAATTTTTTCTTAAAATGTAAAATGTGAGCTACAAATTTCTCATAAAATTGCAATTACCATTTTTAAAAATTTTTATTGATTATTTTGTTTATTTACATTTCAAATGTTTTCTTCCTTCCTGGTTTCCTCTCTGAGAACCCCCCCATCCCACACCCCCTCCCACTGCCTCCACGAGGGTGCTCCCCCACCCACAAACCCAATCCCACCCCACTGCCCTAGCATTCCCCTATGTGGGCGCATCAAGCTTTCACAGGACTAAGGGTCTCTCTTCCCTTTGATGTCAGACAAGGCCATCCTCTGCTACATATGCAGCTAGAGCATATTTTTCTTTAATTTTTAGAGACTATTTGTAGTAGCAGAACAAAGATAGTTTTACTCTGTAAAATGTTGCCTAATAAAATATACAGTGCTTTTAAATGGCTATGCAAATAGATTGCAGTTAGTGTGTGGACATACTTGAATCATAGAAGGAAAGTCTGCTACATAGATGGACAGTTACAGCAATTAAAACACTAAATAAACATCATCATGATAAAATTACACACACTTTTGTATGACACCAATTAACTATTTCAAGTAGATCCATTGACAACATGATTTTAAAACAGCAATAACCACTGGTATTATTTCACATATTTGTAGCAACTGACAAACGGCACAAGAATATTTATGGGTTTTCTTGGTCCCAAAATCTCAGATGCAGCTAGCATCACTAAGCTTTATTTTCTGTGTTCACACCTAAAGGAGAATACCTCAGAGTTAGAAGCTGGTGAAATTATGTATTCTTTGAACTCTTTGAACGATGGCCATCCAGTACGGTGTCCTTGTAATGGAGTTCCAATATCACTGAGCTGGAAAAATGAGAGGAGAATATCTTTAACTTCAACTGACTGTGACCTTGCACAGTGACTCTGGCTCTATACAACCTAAAGAAGGATGGCTTAGAAATTTACAGAATTCTGGGTATACATTGCTAAGATAATACATGCAAGGCATCAGGGGAATGCTGGGTGCGATGCTGAAATCTACTAGATCTTATGGATATGTTTCCTGAGACCAGTGATAGGGGTGAGCTAACACCTGGCCAGCAGAATTCCTGCTGTTTTAGAACGTTTATTCCTGTGCTTTCTCCCTACAGGGTTTAAATGGGAGGATTCCATTTTCTGTAAAAAAAACCACCACAGTCCCACTAGAGGTTTTACTTTTGTTTATGCATCTATTTTATGACTAAGAAAAAGAATATGGTTGATGCATGTAAGGAGAAGAAAGGAGAAAAATGGATATTACATCCACTTAGTGCTTTCAGAGCCTGTGAGACTACAGAAAGATGATATAAGCAGAGGCATTGTCGAAGGCAGTACGCATTAGAAGCGATGCAATTCAACAGGGGAAACGGATTTACAAAGGTATTTTGTGAATAAAGGAGGTGGCAGGTTTTCCCTTCTAATGTACTCTGCTGTGTTCTCTTACCAGGTTGGAACAACTCTATGCAATAGTTCCCTATTATGGGCTGGAGAAGCAAACTCCCTCATGATCGACTCCACTTTAATGCTTTTAAAGTGAGTGAGTTTAATATTAAAAATGAAAAATGTGCAGGCATATTTTACCTAATGGGAATTTGTCCACTTTGCTTCTTGGTTAAAAAAAAAAATCTGCATCAAGAATGAGATTTGGGAAGAGTTGAGGTAAAAGAGTTTGAAAATAGTTATTGATGAGGTGCGACACTTACTGTTAAGTAGAAACCATGAAAGATCATTCCCAGTTGCCTGGGATGGGATGGTAACAGTGCACATTGCTCTTTTAATGGGGCTGATGCGTAAGTCATCGGAGAGGATGATGTATGTGAAGAGAAGTCCATGGAGAGGACATTATGATATCAAGACAATGACAAAACAAATTTCAATGCAAATCTGTAGAGACCATATTACAATGTCAAGGCAATGGCAAAATGGAAGTCTAGAGAGACCATTTCACAACATCACGATGGTGGTGAAACAATGCTGCTGAGTGATTATTGCGACCACATTGCCTTACTAAATTACAATGTCAAAACATTATTATTGTAACTCTTTTAAAGATCCTGTACCTCTTTTAAGATAATAGCCAAACAATGGAATCTGAAATAGCAAACAATGGAACAAAGGAATATTCTGTTTCTCCCCCATTCCTATCAAGACAGGATGGCAAAAATGGAAAGGCAAGCCAAAAGGTTGCTAAAGAAACAGAAGATGACTAGCAAGAAAAGGGTTCAGTACATGCAGTTAGCATTTGACTTAATTCTTGCTTTGAAGAGAACACAGACTCCCAGGTAGTGATTAAGATTAGAAAGCAGGTTAGGCCAAAGCTAGTGGGAAAAAAATCAAGGCTGGATGAAACTGGGAGGAATCAGGGCCACAGATGGACCTGATTTATACAGAATGAAATCTCATTCTTATTTTCTGCAATAATTGGCTTTATTGTTTGGACTATTCAGGTGAATCATACTTATGGTACTATGCTCACGAATCTGTGGGTTTTGATTTTGGCTTTGTTTGTGGCCCTCATTTATGATGTAGCATCTACCACCTGCCACTTAAACTTAGATTCGGTTCACAGTCATTACTAAGTGTCAATCACTGTGCCATGGGCCCTAGTGTCACTGTGGGCAAATGGGTTTTTCCTGTCAAACTGGAGGAAGTAAGGGGAAAATTGATAAAGAAATGTTTTTAATAAATGAGGTGGGGATATGGACTTTCTCGTCCTAGGTCTGCTGTACTCCCACTCTGACTCTGAACACACTACCTATCAAGCCATCTTTAGGATTCTTTGTATATAATTAACTATGGGGACATTGACGTGCTTGCTATCACTTGTGTATTGAGACCTGGACCAGAATCCAAAGCTGTGTGTTTGGAACACATGTCTGAGTGTCTCTGGGTTTACTCACTTCTAAGAACAACGATGATGGGTGATTGTGGTATCATGGCTCTTCTCTAGTCCTCAAAATAGGTTTCAGAATAAACTGAAGTGTTTATGCTATGCAGGAGCAATTGCCTTTCGAAAGCATCATCATTACCCACAGCCGCACACATTCAAAGGCCACTGCATCATTGTTGAGTCAGATGTAGCCTCTTCCACATTTTACTTTTTCTTTGGGCATCTGAGTCGATGTGCCATGGATGCTGTGCTCTGCGCTCTTCTTCATAGTTTCCATCTCGTTATTCCTCACTGTGGTGGTAGTAACTACAGTAGAGCTTTCCTCTAGTGTCCTATTCTTTCCAGTGTTTAAAGATTCTATTGTTTTGCCTTGTTCCTGTTTAATGGTTTTGGTTTTAATGACTATGCTTGATTTTTGTTGAGGAAACACTATTTTTCTGAATTTCCTGCTAATGATAGGGATTTCTCTTATGTTTTACTTTTGTGTGGTCTTACTATTTTTCACTGCTTGAGAAAATAAATGTTAACTATATCATTCTATATTCGAGTGTTCACTGCGTGCATGGATTGTAAATCCAACTTCATCTTCAGCAGCGCTCTGTGGTTTCCCTTTGCTTCTGAGGTCTAGGAAATATTCTCCATGAGCAAATTTGTGCTTTGAGAAAATGTTACTGATTTCATGGTTTTATGTCAATGCCCAACTTCTGTAGGCTTTGGATCAGAGATACATTTTAGTTCAAACTCAAAACTCACATAACTTCACACAAAAGCATGTAGGCATATTTTACAACAGGTTTATTCAGATTTGACAAAACTCGGAATCAACTAAGATGTCCTTACTCATCAATTACAGGTGAACCGACAAATTATGGTATAGCTAGAGAGTGGAGGAGCATTCACCACGCAAGAAAACAATGTGCTAAATACACTTAAATTCACACTTGCAAACTACGTGTGGCATGAACTCAACTGCACGACATACTGGAAAAGGTCAACTGTTGAGTGATTCAGTGATAGTCAAGGGCTGAGGAGGAGTGAGAGAGGGAAAGCATGAGAACAGCTTTCTAGGGCAGTGAATATCTGCTGCATTGGACTTTAATCATTGGCTTCACCATTGCATCTCTAATGGAAACTCTGGCCTGGTGATACAGTTCATTATTGTGGGTACATCATTCTTAGCCAATGTTGTCCTGGTAGGGAATGTTGGTAGGAGGATGGGTTGTGCATGTGTAAAAGGGTCCATGGGATGATGGCAGAATTTTTCTAGGTAGCTAAAACAGCTAAAATTAAATAACCCCAAATAAAAAGAAATAAACAAAAACCCTAAAACTTTTACAAAAATTCCAAACCCAACTGTGGCTACTATTTTGTGACTAGAGAGAAGACTAAAAATCAGTAGTAACTTAATTTTCCTCCATTGGCTTAAGTGTTTTCTCCTAGTTTAGGTGTCCCTGTCTAGAGTGCCCTTCCATGGGACTACAGCTTTATTTCACGGTACTGTGTGGGCCCAGATTCTTTTTAAAGGGCACTGATTCATTAATTCATCTATCTATCTATCTATCATCTATCTATCTATCTATCTATCTATCTATCTATCTATCTATCTATCTATCTATCTATCTATCTATCATCTATCTAATGTGTATGGGTACTTTGTCTCTCTGTATGTCTGTGTACCAAGTGCATTCATTACCTGCAGAGACCAGAAGATGGTATTGGATTCCCTAGGACTGGAGTCATAGACGGTTGTGAGCCACCATGTGGGTGCAATAATGAAACCTGGGTTCCCTAAAAGAGCAGCCAATGCTCTTAATCTCTGAGCCATCTCTCCATTCTCCATGTTTCCAGTCCAGAGTCTTATCATGAGAACTTCAACAGAACTTTGACCTTGACCATCTGAATCCTAATTTCAGATTGGGTTCTGCTTAACCTTATTAGTTCCTAGAGTCACATTTTTATATTATTTTGACTCTTTGCCAGCCATCTACATTTGACTTTATTCCCAAAGATTATTTATGATTCCATAAATAGGTCACAAAAAGGTTGTTCTTGGTGAAGATAATTAGTGAGCTAGGAATATTAGGCTTCTTCCAGCTTTGGAATTTTATCTGCTCTGAAGGTTGTGGCTATGATGTGCATTTTCTGACTGTGGTCTTTCCTGGTCTAATCTGATTCATACCTTCATGGCATTGGACTTTTCCTAATTTTATACAACTGTGGGAACAGATTCCCTCTCAGCGAGCAGCAGGCATATCATCACATGACACTTCAAATTTTCTTTAATGATCCCTTCTTTGGTCTTGGAACAAGTCTGTAAAGATTACAAGTGTGTCTCAGGGAGAGAAGAGGAACAGTATAGCAGAGCCAAAACTTGAGCAAGTTCACAAAGAATCCTAAGGGGGTGGATGAGTTATTAGAATATAAATAGAAAGAACGGTATTAGCTCCAAACAAATGCTTTCAAAGTCTTTGTGTGCACTGACAGCTTCAGATATTTGATGTAAATGAATTTTTCTCTAGAAACAATGGAATCTGTAGCATGTGGTGGCACTGTTTCTTTCTAAACCTTGCTTTTTTTTTAACTTTGATTTTTTTTTGTTCCTGAGGTGAAAGCTGAGCTAACTTAGATATATATTTGCATCAGAAAGCCTCCCAGCAGTGTCTATAGGAGTCCACGATCATTTCTCATTATTTAGGTATGGACTTATTTCCAATCCTGTTTCCCCAGCTTTTGCCCTCCACTCTACAAAGCAAAAGCAAAACACAGCCACAGCAAAGCACACATACAACACACACACACACACACACACACACACACACACACACACACACACACACACACACAAACACAAACACACATACACGGGGGGGGGGGGAGAGAGAGAGAGAGAGAGAGAGAGAGAGAGAGAGAGAGAGAGAGAGAGAGAGAGAGAGAGAGAGAGAGAGAGAGAGACATGATAATGATAATGGAGATTTTGGCAGGGCAAGATGATTTGAATTTTAGAAGATGAAAGTGCATCCATAGCCTGCATTATGTGTTTGTTGCAAGCTGTCTTGTGAGTCTGCTTCCTACTGCCATAAAGAGCATGTGTGAGTGGGACAGTTAATCTGCCCAAAGCTATGTGCTCAGGTTTTGGGAATCTCAGAGCATGCACCTGCATACAGTGAGGACCTTGATGCAGCACTATCACATGGTAGATGATGGGGCTGTGAAGCACAAACACAGCAAGGGGAGAAAAGTCATTTCTAGAGCAACCTGCTCTTGTGATAACTAGCCTACTCTTGTCACTTCATGAGGACAGATCCTTTGTACTCTAATCACCTCCCAATGCTGTTGTATTGATGATAGCATTTCTAGCATGTGAACTTTAGGGGATACATTCAGTCACAGCTCTTTTGCCTTCATTTTCCTGGTGCTCACACCAGAAATGTAACCGTGGCTGATGACACATCTTCTGCTTCATAGAACTCTTGCTCCCATCAACTCATCATTGTTTAGTTTTTGTTTTGTTTTGATTTTGTTGTTGTTGTTTGTTTTGCTTGTTTGTTTGTTTTGCATCTCCTTTAAAATGTATCTTGAAAATTGAAGAGATGGGAAAATGGGTAAAAAGCTTCCACATGAATGTGAGAACTATGGTTTGAATGTCCAGCATCAACTTAAAGACATAAAGGCTGGGCAGGCATGGTGCCCCACCCATAATCCCACCACAGGGAAGGCAGAGACTGGGGATCCCTAGAGCAATCTGCCTAGCCACATTAGCAAAATGGTCTCTGGACTGAACAGAGAGATTCTGCCTTCATATATATAGTGGAGAGCAATTGAGGAAGATGCGCAATATCAACCTGAGGCTGACTTCTACATATATGTACTCACATGCATGTGTAAGTGAACACATACACATGTGTGTTCCTAAACATGTGAACATACATTCAGACATATACATCACAAAATATATATATATCTTAAATTTGTTCTTTTTTATCACCATTTTTGTCCCAGGTACCTTTCTTGCCTACCCACCTGATTTCATCTCTACAAGGTATTATTAAATTAGCACACAATTTTGATACTCCTCATTAATGTGCATCCTCCACCACCTTGGGCTTTCTGCTGGATTCATTGAGGCATCAAGCATCTTTTGCAAGCTCACTAGAAGCCTCATGTTCAGATGACTCTTTTTTCTTTCAGGTCTCCTTTTTTTCTGTGGCTCCCTGGTATACAACCACTGTGGCAATTGCTTGAGAGACACATAGACATATAAAATAACACATCAGTCTTCAGGTCTGGAAGTAGCCTTCTCTTAGTGTTAGAATGTTCTCATTCCTTTCTTTTCACCTATTTCCTGTTGAACTTTTAGGGCATTACCCTGGAGGATTCATATTGCATGCCTCTGTTCTCATCTCTCCTACTACTCTGTAACCTTCTTCAGAACAACCATTAATTTTCCAAATTACTTAGTTAGGTACTTAGTGTCTTCTTATGCCCTGTATATTCCAGACTTGGCTCTATGCCCAGCACATGGTAAATGCTCAATAAATATTTGTCAAGAAAATTAATATTATGGTAATTGTATGCACCATTTCAGGCTATTAGCTGCATTGTTTAGGAAAATCATAAAAAAAACGAAGATATATATCATCCCCTCCCCCACACAATGCTTTTGCACACATCTTGGTTTTCAAATAAATGACTGCTGTTAGCATTTTTAACAACCATCAACACCCAAACTAGAACAGATCCATCTACTTAGTTCTTCCTGTGAATCTTGTGAGTAACTAGAGCTGGTACCTACATTGGTTGGTGTGACTTGAAGGATGCTCAGAAACATAAGCAGTTTCATTTCCCACTATCTATATCATAAGGTACTTACTGTTTTGACCAATTTTTTTTTAAATTATTAGACAATAGATTCACTATTTAGGAGAAATGGTCTCCCAGCCGTCATTGATCATTCTTGGTATGTTCTAGGGGACAATAGTCAGCTATTCAGAGACTAGATGTCTAAAGGAAGAACACTATATAGATCCATTTTGACTGCTTGATAAAAACACAATGGATGTCACAAATCATTAAAGTACTCTCCCAAGGCATCCTGAGGAACTTCAGCAGCAAAGTTTCATGTGCTTGATAGGTTGCTTGACACCTATTAGGAAACTGGAAATTCCAGGGGATGCTCAAAGCAGAAAAACAGGTCTATATTGCCAACCTCTGATCTACACGATATGCACACAGAAGTATACATAACCCAGACAACATACATATAAAATCGATTGGCTCTAAACATAATGTGGGATGTGTCTAGGTTCACAACAATTCCCAATACCATGCTTGTTGGGACGTGGGCAAGGACATCCGGTCGCTTCTCGAAGGCTTTGGTGATCTGGGTCACTCTGAATCGGTAGCCTGACTGCTTCCTGGCGTCATGGATCGGTGAGAAGTGCTGCCTGGCATTTATTTGAATTCTGTTGAGACTAACTTATCCAGCTGCTTCCTGTAGCTATAGAAGAGCTTTGAGGCTAATTACTGAGCTGCTAGAGTCCAGTTGCAAGGTAGGGCCCTGCGTGGGTGTGGTTTCAAGATGGCACTGTGAAAAAGGAACTGAACTTTGAGAGGTCACAGTGGTGGAGTATAGCCTTGGTCTGGACAATGCAACAGTGTATTCTTCAGTACTCTCAGCTTGGGCTTCTAGCCTGGGAAGACTGCAGGCTTTTTCAGCAGCAAATAGCATGGGTGGCTATGCTTTGGGTGGAAATTGCTGAGAGCTCCTGGAATACTCTTTACTGACTACATGAAGGTCCTATGGGCTCAAAGTTTTTCTCAGATGTCACAGCAAATGTCACTTTCTTTCCTTATCATATCACCACCTATTTTTATTCTCCAAAGTGTCTTCGTCACAATCCACTCCCATAATCATACCAGTAAAATGAATAAAACGTTTCTCTACACTGTAGAGGAACACTGTAGGTGTTTCTGTAGGTGGAGTGTAGCATCTCTGGAGCTGCAGGCAGGCATCTTGCTTGGACCAGTTTCTCCTGATGGGATGTCCTTCTGAGGGCTTTTCTTTCTGCTCTTATCCTAGGCTCTACATAGACTTCCCAGAGCTTCTTGTATAATGAATTTGACCAGCTTCTTTTCTATTTGCTTTGATAGCTTATGACATGCTTTCAGAAATATTTTCACACCAGATCATTGTATCAATCTTGTGTAATAGAAATGCATCTCATAGATAGGAAGCGGAATCTCTTCATATTAGATTGACTCTCCCCATTCTGTTTGCCTGGACTTAATTTTTGTTAATAGAATACTAATTGATTCTAATAAGGCTGGTAATGGCTTTTTGGGCTAGCTGCCAATTTAAAATGACTAAGCTAGAAAATAACTAAAATAATAATAGAATGTTCTAGAAGACCTGCTTAGTTCACTTAGCCTCAGAAAGCTTATCTATATTGACATAGATTTAAAATATTATCATATTCATAGAATAAATGATAGCAAATGGCAGATACTTGAATTATATCAAGAAATTCTTCTTTAGGCAACTAAAGACATGAGACATAGCTCAAACTGGGATTGAGTCAGACTGGATGCAGTGGGCTGTCATCCAAAGCTGATATTAGGTTCTGTTATGTGCCAAGGTTTGAAACTCAGCCCAGCAATTGTATCCAGGATGTTTTGGCAAACCTTAGCATCTTACCACTCCCCCTGCACTGGACTCAGGCATGCAGCATGTGTGAAAGCTTCCAACAGTCCTGTTTGCTGGTGCTATCATGAAGGGTACTGGTGCAGTGACACACGAAAATGGCTTGTTGGATAAGTCCAGGGAAAATAATGATGCATTTGAAATGTGTCATTTCTTGGTGACTGCATTGTTGAGTCTAATTAAGTTTTCCATAAACTATTAGGTAAATGGAACATTGAAAATATTTTCCCTGCCCCATAGTGCCTTATTCCAAGATTATTCTCAAACTAAATATATGTATGTATATTATATATGCATATTGGTACACATATACATATGCATATACACAAGTATATAGGAAAATCCACAAATGTTTTCCAGATTATCTATGGTCTTCTTTTGAGATTTGTTATTTGCAGACAGCCATGCAGGTAGACCAACAAATGGCTTTAGAACTCATGGAATGTGGCCCATGGCTTACCACAGCCACATGGGTGAGCCTTGGGGTGGCATGGCCCCGAGGACTACACGTACTGAGGACTTTATGCTGTTATAGAGTTCTGCTCTGCTTGCTGCCTGCACATCTCTCTTCATCTAAGAATTGTATGAAAACTTTAAGGAGGCTTTCAAGTCCCACACTGGGCAGTGTCTCTGGCATTCACAATAATAGTGCTTGATCTATTGCAGGCATTGATGCTGGAGTAGGTTATGATTTGATCACCATCCTAGGAAAGAACGTAGAGACGTAGATTGTCAGCAGTGACCACCATCCTTAGAAATCTTTTGGAAAAATAAAATTGTTAGTGAAGCTAGGTTGAGAGGTTTTTTTACTACTGTATCTGATGTAAAAAAAAAATATATGTATATATCTTATGGAATAATTTGAAGTTCAGAAAGTCACACTTTTTTTATTGGATATTTTCTTTATTTACATTTCAAATGTTATCTCCTTTCCTAGTTTACCTCCCTTTCAGAAACATCCTATTACATCCTCTCTCCCCCTACTTCTATGAGGGTGTTCCTCCACCTCCCTGCCCTCCATTCCCCGACACTGGGGCATCTATCGAGCCTTCATAGGACCAAGGACCTCTCCTCCCATTGATGCATGACAAGGATGTTCTCTACTACATATGCAGCTGGAGCCACGTGTACTCCTTTGTTGATGGCTTAGTCCCTGGGAGTTCTGGGGTGTCTGGTCGGTTAATATTGTTGTTCTTCCTATGGGGTTGCAACCCCCTTCAACTTCATTAGTCCTTTCTCTAACTCCTTTATTAGGGACCTCATATTTAGTTCAATGGTTGGCTGTGAACATCTGCCTCTGTATTTGTAAGGCTCTGGCGGGGCCTCTCAGGAGACAGCCATATCAGGCTCATTTCAGCATGTACTTTTTGGCATCCATAATAGTGTCTGGTTTGGTAACTGTATATGGGATGTATCTTCAGGTGGGACAGTCTCTGGGTGGCCTTTCCTTCTGTCTCTGCTCAACTCTTTATCTCCATATTTGCACCTGTGAGTATTTTTTTTAATCCTTCTAAGGAAGACCTAAGCATCCATACTTTGGTCTTCCTTCTTATTGAGCTTTATGTGGTCTGTGAACTGCATCATGTTTATTTGGAGCTTTTGGGCTATTATCCACTCATCAGTGAGTGCATACTATGTGTGTTCTTATGTGATTGGGTTACCTCACTCAGGATATTTTCTAGTTCTATCCATTTGCCTAAAAATGTCACGAATTCATCATTTTTAATAGCATAGTAGTACTCCATTGTGTAGATGTACCATATTTTCTGCATCCATTCCTCTGTTGAAGGACATCTGGGTTATTTCCAGCTCCTGACTATTATAAATAAGGTTGCTATGAACATAGTGGAGCATGTGTCCTTATTACATATTGGAGCATCTTCTGGATATACCCAGGAGTGGTATAGCTGGGTCCTCAGGTAGTACTATGTCCAATTTTCTGAGGAACTGCCAAACTGATTTCCAGAATGGTTGTACCATTTTACAATCCCACCACTAATGGAGGAGTGTTCCTCTTTCTCCACATCCTCATTAGCATCTGCTGTCACCTGAGTTTTTGATTTTAGACATTCTGACTGGTGTCTGCTACTATCTCGGGGTTGTTTTGATTTGCATTTCCCTGATGACAAGGATGTTGAACATTTCTTTAGGTGCTTCTTGCCCATTCAATATTCCTTAGTTGAAAATTCTTTGTTTAGCTCTTTACCCCATTTTATAATAGGGTTATTTGGTTCTCTGGAGTCTAACTTCTTGAGTTCTTTGTATATATTGGTTATGAACCCTCTATTGGTTGTAAGATTGATAAAGATCTTTTCCCAATCTGTTGGTTGCTGTTTTGTCTTATTGACAGTTGCCTTTGCCTTACAGAAGCTCTGCAATTTTATGAAGTCCCATTTGTTCATTCTTGATCTTGCACCATAAGCCATTTGTGTTCTGTTCAGGAATTTCTCTCCTGTGCCCATGTGCTCATTGGTCTGCCTCACTTTCTCTTCTATTAGTTTTAGTGTATCTGGTTTTATGTGGAGGTCTTTAATCCACTTGGACTTGAGCTTTGTACAAAGAAATAAGAAAGTGTTGATTTGCATTTTTCTCCATGCTGACTGACAGTTGAACCAGCACCATTTGTTAAAAATGCTGTCTTTTTCCTCCACTGGATGGTTTTAGCTCCTTGTCAAATATCAAGTGTGGGTTCATTTCTGGGTCTTCAATTCTATTCCATTGATCTTTCTGACTGTCTTTGTACCAATAACATGCAGTTTTTTATCATAATTGCTCTATAGTACAGCTTGAGCTCAGGCACGATGATTCCACCAGAGGTTCTTTTATTTTTTAGCATAGTTTTTGCTATCCTGGGTTTTTTGTTATTCCAAATGAAGTTGCAAATTGCTCTTTCTAACTCTATGAAGAATTGAGTTGGAATTTTGATGAGGATTGCATTGAATCTGTAGATTGCTTTCATCAAGATGGCCATTTTTACCACATTAATCCTGCCAATCCATGAGTATGGCAAATCTTTCCATCTTCTGAGATTTTCTTCGATTTCTTTCTTCAGAGAATTAAAGTTCTTGTCATACAGGTCTTTCACTTGTTTAACTAGAGTCACACCAAGGTATGTAATATTACTTGTGACTTTTGTGAAGGGTGTCTTTTCCCTAATTTCTTTCTCAGCTTGTTTATCTTTTAAGTATTGAAGGCTACTGATTTGTTTGAATTAATTTTATATCCAGCCACTTTGCTGAAGTTGCTTCTCAGGTTTAGGAGTTCTCTGGTGTAATTTTTGAGGTCACTTAAGTATACTATCATATCATCTGCAAATAGTGATATTTTGACTTCTTTCTTTCCAATTTGCATCTTTTTGACCTCCTTTTGTTGTCTAATTACCTTAGCTAGAACTTCAAGTACTATGTTGAATACATAGAGTGTCTTGTCTTGTCCCTGATTTTAGTGGAATTGCTTCAAGTTTCTCTCTGGCTACTGGTTTGCTATATACTGCTTTTACTGGGTTTAGGTATAGGTCTTGAATTCCTGATATTTGCAAGACTTTTAATATGAAGGATTGCTGAATCTTGTCAAATGCTTTTCAGCATCAAATGAAATGATAATGTGTTTTTTTCTTGAATTTGTCTATAAAGTGGATTACAGTATATTGAATCATTCCCTGAATCCCTGGGATGAAACCTACTTGATCGTGGTGAATGATCATTTTGGTGTATTCTTGGACTCAGTTGGCAAGACTTTTATTAAGTATTTTTGCATCAGTGTTCATAAGGGAGATTGGTCTGAAGTTCTCTTTTTTTGTTTGGTCTTTGTGTGGTTTAGGTATAAGGGTAATTGTGGCTTCATAGAATGAATTGAGTAGAGTACCTTCTGTTTCTATTTTGTGGAATATTTTAAGAGTATTGGTATTAGGTCTTCTTTAAAGGTCTTATAGGACTCTGCACTAAACCCATCTGGTCCTGGGCTTTTTGGTTTTTTTTTGTTTTTTTTTTTTTTTTTGTTTTTGGTTGGGAGACTATTAATGACTGTTTCTATTTCTTTAGGAGATATGGGGCTATTTAGATCATTAATCTGATCTTGATTTAAAATCGGTACCTGTTATCTGTCTAGAAAATTGTTCATTTCATCCGGGTTTTCCAGTTTCGTTTAGTATAGCCATCTGTAGTAGGATCTGATGATGCTTTGGATTTCCTCAGGTTCTGTTGTTATGTCTCCCTTTTCATTTCTGATTTTGTTAATTATGATACTGTCCCTGTGCCCTATAGTTACTCTGGCTAAGGGTTTATCTATCTTGTTGATTTTCTCAAAAACAAAAACAAAAACAAAAACAAAAACAAAAACCCAGCTCCTGGTTTGGTAGAGTGAGTAGAATGTTGTTCACTACCCATGTATATGTGTGTTTTCTGTTGTTTTTGTTGGAATTCAAGACCAGCTTTAGTCCATAGTGATCTGACAGGGTGCATGGGATTATTTCAATCTTCTTGTATCTATTGAGGCCTGTTTTGTGGCCAATTTTATGGTCAATTTTGAAGAAGGTACCATGAGGTGCTGAGAAGAAATTATATTCCTTTGCTTTAGGATGAAATGTTCTATAAATATCTGGTAGATCCATTTGTTTCATAACTTCTGTTAGTTTCACTGTGTCTCTGTTTACTTTCTGTTTCCATGATCTGTCCATTGCTGAGAGTGGGCTGTTAAGGTCTCCCACTATTATTGTGTGGGGTGTGATGTGTGCTTTGAGCTTTAGTAGAGTTTCTTTTATGAATGTGGGTGCTCTTGCATTTGCAGCACAGATGTTCAGAATTGAGAGTTCATTTTGGTAGATTTGTCCTTTGACCAGTATGAAATGTCTTTCCTTGTCTTTTTTGATAACTTTTGGTTGAAAGTCGATTTTATTTGCTTGGAAATAAAATTTTATTTGCACCATTTGCTTGGAAAATTTTATTCCATCCTTTTACTCTGAGGTAGTGTCTGTCTTTGTCACTGAAGTGTGTTTCCTGTAATCTGCAAAATGCTGGTTTCTGTTTATGTATCCAGTCTGTTAGTCTATGTCTTTTTATTGGGGAGTTGAGTCCATTGATGTTAAGAGATATTAATGAAAAGTGATTGTTACTCCCTGTTATTTTGTTTGTTAGAGGTGGAATTATGTTTGTGTGCCTATCTTCTTTTAGGTTTGTTGAAAGATTACTTTCTTGCTTTTTCTAGGGTGTAGTTTCTCTACTTGTGTTGGTGTTTTCCATTTATTATCCTCTGTAGGGCTGGATTTGTAGAAAGATATTGTGTAAATTTGATTTTACTGTAGAATATCTTGTTTTCTCCGTCTACGATAATTGAGAGTATTGCTGGGTATAGTAGCCTGGGCTGGCAGTTATGCTTTCTTAGGATCTGTATGACATCTGCCCAGGATCTTCTAGCTTACATATTCTCTGGTGAGAGATCTGGTGTAATTCTTATGGAATTTATAATTTATGTCCTTCTTAAAGTCCTCTATCATCATCATGAGAAGTGACTTTAGATCCGAATCTTGCTTTTCCAGTGTTATGGTGTATCCAGGACTTGGTATGGTGGGAGAATTGGGTTCAGATCATGCCAAGTAGCCTTGATTTCTGTTGCTTCTGTTCTTGTACTTGCCTACTACCCTCTGATTATCTCTAGTGCTCCCTACCCTCGTTATATCTGACTGGAGGCTGTCCTTCCTATAATCCTGGTTGAGTCAGAACTCCTCCTAGTCCAGCTGTCTCTGTGATCCTGTGATTTTGGGATCCTGAGATTCTGGGTGTGTCAGAGTTCCTGGGAGTCAAGCTGCCTCTGAGACCTTGAGATCCTGATGTGACCAAGCTCCTGAGATCCTGGGATCCTGGGATTGGAACCTCCTCTTGGGGCTGTGGAACTGGCTGCCAAGTTTGTGCCCAAGGCAAACCAGGGCAGACCAGAAGGAACCCAAGCCACTGGGTAGGCAGGGTTCCTGTATCCCTGGATCCTGCTGGTCCCAGTTGCTCCTGGTGGTGTTGGAACAGATGTTTTGTTCTACTCACCCCCAATACTGAGCATGCTAGAACACCTGGGAGTGGATCCTCCTCTGGGGGCCATGGGACTGGCCCAAGTTAGCGTCCAAGATAAACCTGCACAGACTGGAAGGAAGAAAGTCACACTCTTATTAGTTAAGCTAGGGGCTTTTTATGGTCAGGGAACAAGAACAATGGCAGCACTGGCTGACGTGTCTCACTGAGGCTGGACTGGTGATGATTGATTTCTTGTACCCATTTTTGCCCTCAGCTTCCTGATATGATTTATTAAGAACTGCTGATGAGTAGAGTTGCATTCTGAAGATTTAAGGTAGATATGACTGACTTTTATATAAAAGCTTAAAATTATGATTCTTTTAGGAGTCATACAAGATTACTTTTAAAGATAGATAACAAAATAATTACTTCATTCTTTGTAACCACAAATTGCTGCCTACAAGTAAGAGAAACTGGGTGAGAAAACTACCTTCCTTGCTTATAATTAGTTAATTTATAACAAATTGCTTAGTTAAAATGTATGTGGGTTTGGGGGAATAATTTGTTTTCTTTACCTGTACTATGAAATGTTATTTTTTGTAAAGGTATTGGGGGAACACATTTTCTCATAACCATTTACTAGAAGAAAACTAAAATGTAATCACATTGTAATTTTATACTGCTTGAAAGATTTTGCTGGGAGATTATATATATATATGCTATGGAAGAAAGAATAAACTATGGGGGTTGGAACGTTGGTTCTTTTCATCACCTATGCATATATTTATATACTGTATGTATATATTTGTAAGTTTATGTGAGTGGAGAGTTGGAACATCATTCCTTCCATCCATCAGCTATGTGCATGCATATGTGTAATGTTTGTGTGAATGAGGGCTGGAATATTGTTCCTTCAACCCATATATATATATATATGTGTGTGTGTGTGTGTGTGTGTGTGTGTGTGTGTGTGTGTGTGTGTGTACATGTATGTATGTGTATATGTGAAGCTTCTCTGGGAATATGTTGGAAGTTACTCCATCTACCAATTGTGTTTATTTACGTGTATGTATGTATGTATGTATGTATGTATGTATGTATGTATGTATGAAATGTTTGGAGCCTGCTTGCTGGACCTTTGCTCTTATCATTCTATGTTTGAATATGTATGTATGTATGTATATATATATATATGTGTGTATATATATATGTATGTATGTGTAGTCTGGATGCATATATGTATGAGTGTATATATTCATGCATGTATGTTTGTGTGTATGAAGTTATTGAACTATGCCTTTTGTTTCATCCATTCAATGTGTGTGTGTGTGTGTGTGTGTGTATGTGTGTGTGGGTTTTTTTTTTGTGTGTGTGTGTACATGTGTGACTTTTCTCTCCTTCCTTCTCTTTCTCTCTGGCCCCAAGGAATTAAAAGAGTTCATAGTTTTCCTGCTGGCCATAAGGAGTGCCAGCCCCAGTAATTCAAGCTTTGTTACCTCAGAAAAAAAGTCTGCTGAGTAACATCTCTAATTGCTGGCTACCTTTGGCAAAAGCCCCTGTAGGTATCTGAATCTACCTCCATCATCAGCCCCAATGACTGCCTGCCTCAGTTTACCCACTACATGGATACCAAAGTCAGTCATTGGCACGTGTGTGTGTGTGTGTGTGTGTGTGTGTGTGTGTGTGTGTGTGTATTTCTTACTAATACTTGCCTATAATTGTAAGGTTAGCTATTTTTCTCTTGTTTTTGGTTTTTTTTTCCCTTTAGGACACATGACAGGGCCTCACCATCATGTCTGTGTGTCCTCTGCATCTGCACAGTCCTTGCTGCATCCCAGTCTGCATCCTCTTCCTCTGCATCTGCACAGTCCGTGTTGAATCCCAACAGTAATGTATTTGCAGCATCAATGCTGTCTTTGGCTCACTATTCTGAGATGTGAAGGCAAGTTCATCTGAGAGGATAAGTGAGATTCAAGAAAGTCAACTGCTCTGTAGTATGAGGATTCAGGGCAGAGAAAAGAGGAAGGCAAACCTTCACTTTGGGCTCGAATGAACCAGACAGACAGACCTTTCTTTTACATTATCTTCTTTGATCTTTACACAACCTGATTAAATACATGGTTTTGCCCCTATGTAACTGATAAGAGAACTGAGGCTCAGGGCGTTAATTAGCTTCCCTAAGGTCACATGGTTGCAGTAGGATTTGAGAGTCTATTTGATAATCCGTGTTTGGTCTCCTATGCACATGGCTCCTTTGAACTGAACAGAACTCTACCAAGATGAAGAGGTTTATGTACTCTCCCCATTTGAATACACACAGTTTTAATGCAACTCTCACAGTGGTGTTTAGTAAAAGGCATGGAATCTGTTCCTTGGTAGTTTGTATTGTCTGACTTTAAATGAGGTTTTCTAGTGTCTTGATCCTTTTTATCAAAATCTACCACCTAAGCTGCACATAGCAGGCAGGCAGGCTATGCGTTTCATAGAACAAACATCAAGTCACTGGGCAATTGTTTAGTTGGTGACAACTATCCAAGTGATGTGCTGACGATTCACAGCAGTAGACTCCAGGTCCAACACATGGCTCCAGGAGATCTCAAAGGCAATGGCTTTTTCTCCCTAGCTCTGACCTGATGGTGGTCACTGGAAAGACAATAGTCTCACATAGGAATTTTGGGTTCTCAAGTAATGTTACTTAGGCTTGAAACACAAAAGAAAGTAATGAGGCAGAGGTCCATCTTCACTTAGAATTGAATACACTTCGGAGTTGCAACAGTCGTATCTTCCAAACCGTTTAAAACATGGTATCTCCCATGCTACCTCTCTTACCATCATGAGAAGTGTAGTCAGTAATTTCTTTTGTGAATCCACACTGATTCCAGGAAAGGATGTTCAGGTTTCCAAGCTTCGTCTACAGCAGTAATTTACTGTATGTTTGCTTTTCTCAGGATGGTGATTGAATGAAACCAGGGAGCAAGTTCAGTCAATTGATGGGGAGGACCACATTGGAAAAACAGACAAACAAACAAACAAACAAAACCACGCACACAAACAAAACAAAACAATAAACAAAAACCAATATCAAACCCAGAACCCAAGACTCCCTAGTCTTGGGATTCCAGCAGAGCTAACTAACATTAACTTGCCAGTCAGGGAAATTAGCTTCTCAGCCAGTTTGTGTGCAGTAAACACCAGTCATCCCCCAAGTATCATGCCCACTTTGCAGACTTGTGAACTAAATAAGTAACTGTTTATAATCTAAGTTACTAGATTTTAGAGTTGTTTACAACTGGAACAGAAAGCATGCTGCAGACATAAAACTAGTGGGAAAGCCTTAAGTAGTTGAGAGTCCAAATGGCATAAGTTGAATCCGCTTCTGGGGATTATAAATCCTTGTAATTAAGCAAAAAACAATTTTAAACTTGTTCCTTGACTCTACATATAAAAATTACATGTACATTTGGCCCAAAATGCCAAGTAAGCATGCCAGGAGCTTACATCCTTGTTCGTTCCTTGTTTTTTAAAAACACAATACATGCTGAACTAGACCCTGGATTCCAGAGAATCCTGTAAAGACAGAAGAAAAGGGAAGGAGCTGAGAACACAGCAGGAGACCTACTTTAAACACAATAGAAATGGTTAAGTCAGCTAAGGTTTTTATAGCTCTTTGTAATTGACAGATAAGAGCAGAAAGCAAGGATTTTTAGCAATAGCATTATAGATTTGGCCTTTGTATTTCATTCTCTTCCTTTCTTCTTCCTTCTCTCTGTCTCTCTCCTTCTCTCCCTCCTACCTTTCCTTAGCACTCACACAAAATACACAGACCAGTCCTGTGTCTGCCTGCACTGAGTTCCTGAGGAAGACTGACAAGTGACATCTTGGCTTTGTTCTTGTAACTTACCATGCCCCAAATATATTTTAACTATCAGTTTCTCCATTGTTATTCCATTTTTGAACATTTCTTCTTGACTTGTTCAGGCTGATTTTCACCCTTTTATTTCCCCATTCTTCCTTGTTCCCCACTCTCAGGCAATTTTCATCCTAAAATATCTGATAGCCAAAGTAATCCCCATGTTGTCCCGGTACTATATCAGTGTATTGCTGTTATTCATGGCCTTCTAGGCATGCAAACTCACCACCTTTCACATCTTTTGAAGCCATCAATGGATTTCCTGTAGGCTCACCATGTGCCAGGCCTCTCTGTAAACTATTTTCTTTTTTAATTTAAAATTTGAGATTTGTGCTAGTTTGAATATGCTTGACCCAGGAATGGCACTATTAGGAGATGTAGCCTTATTGGAGGAGGTATGGCCTTTTTGGAGCAACTGTGTCACTGTGGAGATGGGCTTTGAAACCCTTCTCCTAGCCATGTTAGTCTTCTCCTAGATACAGTTGGATCAAGATGTAGAACTCTCAGCTCCTCCAACACTATGCCTACCTGGATGCTGCCATGCTTCCTGCCTTGATGAAAATAGACTGAACCTCTGAACCATCCCCAATTAAATGTTGTCCTTATAAGTATTTCCTTGGTCATGGTGTTTCTTCACAGCAATGGAAACCCAAACTAAGACAAAATTCTAATTATATCTCCCTTCTCTTTCCTCCCTCAAACCCTCCTACATACTGCCTCCCAAACCATTTCATATTCATAGCCTCTTTTTCTCATCATTATTACATGCACATATATACACATACATATACCCAAATATAACCTATTTGGTCTGTATAATGATACCTGTATGTATGTTTTCAAAGCTGCCTGTCTGCCACTGGACAGTCAGTTGGTGTTCTGTTCCTGGAAGGCCACATCTCCCACTTAAAGCTTTCCTCAGTTGTCTATAGTTGTTTGTGTAGGGTTGAGGCTCAGTGGCCTTTCCTCTGTCTACTTTGGCATGCTCATTGATGTCATAGCTGTTTAACTGACATTTAAGCAGTTGTGTTGTTGAGAATTTATGGGTATAACTTTTGTTGTCACTGTGAGACAGAGTCTCACGGCAAACTCCCTGATCCTATTGAGATTTTGAACTTTTTATGAAATCTAACTTCAAGCCCTTTCTCATCTACAACACCTGAAGGTCAATCTTTGTTTTCTTTCTTTCTTTCTTTCTTTCTTTCTTGCTTGCTTGCTTGCTTGCTTGCTTGCTTGCTTGCTTGCTTGCTTTCTTTCTTTCTTTCTTTCTTTCTTTCTTTCTTTCTTTCTTTCTTTCTTTCTTTTTTTTATATTTTTTTATATTTTTTATTACGTATTTTCCTCAATTACATTTCCAATGTTATCCCAAAAGTCCCCCATACCCCCCCCACTTCCCTACCCACCCAATCCCATTTTTTGGCCCTGGTGTTCCGCTGTACTGGGGCATATAAAGTTTGTGTGTCCAATGGGACTCTCTTTCCAGTGATGGCCAACTAGGCCATCTTTTGATACATATGCAGCTAGAGTCCAGAGCTCCGGGGTACTGGTTAGTTCATAATGTTGTTCCACCTATAGGGTTGCAGATCCCTTTAGCTCCTTGGGTACTTTCTCTAGCTCCTCCATTGGGAGCCCAGTGATCCATTCAATAGCTGACTGTGAGCATCCACTTCTGTGTTTGCTAGGCTCCGGCATAGTCTCACATGAGACAGCTATATCAGGGTCCTATCAGCAAAATCTTGCTAGTATGTACAATGGTGTCAGCATTTGGAAGCTGATTATGGGGTGGATCCCTGGATATGGCAGTCTATAAATGGTCCATCCTTTCGTCTCAGCTCCAAACTTTGTCTCTGTAATTCCTTCCATGGGTGTTTTGTTCCCAATTCTAAGAAGGGGCACAGTGTCCACACTTTGGTCTTCATTCTTCTTGAGTTTCATGCGTTTAGCAAATTGTATCTTATATCTTGGGTATCCTAAGTTTTGGGCTAATATCTACTTATCAGTGAGTACATATTGTGTGAGTTCCTTTGTGATTGGGTTACCTCACTCAGGATGATGCCCTCCAGGTCCATCCATTTGCCTAGGAATTTCATAAATTCATTCTTTTTAATAGCTGAGTAGTACTCCATTGTGTAAATGTACCACATTTTCTGTATCCATTCCTCTGTTGAGGGGCATCTGGGTTCTTTCCAGGTTCTGGCTATTATAAATAAGGCTGCTATGAACATAGTGGAGCATGTGTCCTTCTTACTGGTTGGGACATCTTCTGGATATATGCCCAGGAGAGGTATTGCTGGATCCTCCAGTAGTACTATGTCCAATTTTCTAAGGAACCGCCAGACTGATTTCCAGAGTGGTTGTACAAGCTTGCAATCCCACCAACAATGGAGGAGTGTTCCTCTTTCTCTACAACCTCAGGGTTGTTTTGATTTGCATTATCCTGATGATTAAGGATGTTGAACATTTTTTCAGGTGCTTCTCTGCCATTCGGTATTCCTCAGGAGAGAATTCTTTGTTCAGTTCTGAGCCCTATGTTTTAACGGGGTTATTTGATTTTCTGGAGTCCACCTTCTTGATTTCTTTATATATATTGGATATTAGTCCCCTATCTGATTTAGGATAAGTAAAGATCCTTTCCCAATCTGTTGGTGGTCTTTTTGTCTTATTGACGGTGTCTTTTGCCTTGCAGAAGCTTTGCAGTTTCATGAGGTCCCATTTGTCAATTCTCGATCTTACAGCACAAGCCATTGCTGTTCTATTCAGGAATTTTTCCCCTATGCCCATATCTTCAAGGTTTTTCCCCACTTTCTCCTCTATAAGTTTCAGTGTCTCTGGTTTTATGTGAAGTTCCTTGATCCACTTAGATTTGACCTTAGTACAAGGAGATAGGAATGGATCAATTCACATTCTTCTACATGATAACAACCAGTTGTGCCAGCACCATTTGTTGAAAATGCTGTCTTTCTTCCACTGGATGGTTTTAGCTCCCTTGTCAAAGATCAAGTGACCATAGGTGTGTGGGTTCATCTCTGGGTCTTCAATTCTGTTCCATTGGTCTACTTGTCTGTCACTATACCAGTACCATGCAGTTTTGATCACAATTGCTCTGTAGTACAGCTTTAGGTCTAGCATGGTGATTCTTCCAGAGGTTCTTTTATCCTTAGAAGAGTTTTTGCTATCCTAGGTCTTTTGTTATTCCAGATGAATTTGCAGATTGCCCTTTCTAATTCGTTGAAGAATTGAGTTGGAATTTTGATGGGGATTGCATTGAATCTATAGATTGCTTTTGGCAAGATAGCCATGTTTACAATGTTGATCCTGCCAATCCATGAGCATGGGAGATCTTTCCATCTTCTGAGATCTTCTTTAATTTCTTTTCAGAGACTTGAAGTTCTTATCATACAGATCTTTCACTTCCTTAGTTAGAGTCACGCCAAGATATTTATATTATTTGTGACTATTGAGAAGGGTGTTGTTTACTTAATTTCTTTCACAGCCTGTTTATCCTTTGTGTAGAGAAAGGCCATTGACTTATTTGAGTTAATTTCATATCCAGCTACTTCATTGAAGCTGTTTATCAGGTTTAGGAGTTCTCTGGTGGAATTTTTAGGGTCACTTATATATACTATTATATCATCTGCAAAAAATAATTTTGACTTCATCTTTTCCAATTTGTATCCCCTTGATCTCCTTTTGTTGTCGAATTGCTCTGGCTAGGACTTCAAGTACAATGTTGAATAGGTATGGAGAGAGTGGACAACCTTGTCTAGTTTCTGATTTTAGTGGGATTGCTTCAAGTCTTTCTTTCTTTCCTTTCTTTCTTTCTTTCTTTCTTTCTTTCTTTCTTTCTTTCTTTCTTTCTCTCTCTCTCTCTCCCTCCCTCCTTCCCTCCCTCCCTCCCTCCCTTCCTTCCTTTTTTATTTTTTCTCTCTTTCTTTTCTTTTTCTTTCTTTTTTTTTTTTTGGTTTTTTGAGACAGGGTTTCTCTGTATAGTCCTGGCTGTCCTGGAACTCACTATAGACTAGGCTGGCCTCGAACTCAGAAATAAAATATCGGCCTGCCTCTGCCTCCCAAGTGCTAGGATTAAAAACATGTGCCACCACTGCCCAGCCCAACCTTTGTTTTCTAATTTAAGTTCCTTTCTAAATTCATTTAACTAACTCTAATTGTGTTGTCTGGAGTGCAATATCAGGGGCTCTGTTTAAATAATATTTATACACTTTGAATTGATCTGTGAAGTATATTCAGCTTATCTATCACTTCAAACATAATGACAAGATGCACAATCCTCTTTTCTAGCTATGCTGACTCTTAAGATACAATAGACTGTAGCTACCCTTTCATGCAAGAGAATTTCAGAATTTCTCATCCTACGTGGCTAGCCCTTCTCTCCTTACACATGCCTCCAAAATACCATTTCTGCTAACCAGTATGCTACTATGTACTTCAAATTTAGATCTTTTACATTCACATATGAATGAAATTGTTCAGGTCTTACCTTTATGTACACGGCTTAATTTAATAACCCAATCATCAAGGTTCTTACAAATGATACTTTAACATTCCATTATGGATATGTACAATCTTTTCTTTATGCATTAATTTCCCAAGTGAACACACAGACTGAGTCCACCTTTGGACTTCTGTAGTAGCGTGGCAACAAACTCAGGGATGCAGAGCCTCTGACACAGAACCTTCCCGTGGTGTCCTATAAAAGCTTTTTTTTCCACTTTAACTTCCAAGCTTACATAGGCTTTTCATTATTCTAAAGGGATTTTTCTATACTCAGTGGGGGCAGGAACCACACCTCCCCCTATGTAGCTAGCACACATTTTCAGGCACACATATGTCAAGCAGAGTTCTTTCCATTTGCTTCTATACCATTCTACTGGTCCTTACAGAAGCTGGGTAGCAGTATTTTCTTGTTTGTGCTGGCACAAAATAAAGAATTGGAATTATGTATTTCTTTAAGGCAGGTACTATGTCTATTATTCTGAATTTCTCTCACTTGTTCTGTACTGAGATCAGTGACAAAAGCCTGTGACAAAAACTTAACAAATTGGAAAAACAAATGTCTATTTGATTAATACATTGAATTTGCAAATGTGTGATATTCAGCATAGAAGAAAATAAATTATGGATATTAGAAATGAGTGTGATGTAAATGTATTCATTTTAACACATCTGATTAACATATTTAAGTGCAGGGTGCTCTGAGCTATTACTCTATGCATATATAAAAGGAAGCTTGTAAAACAATACATCAGAAAGGTAGATCAATAACATATATGAGCACTCAATTCTCCAATATTTGTTTTAAAGTAGTTTTGAATCTGTGTGAATTTTCTCATCACTAAAGCAAAGCATTCAAATGTGCATGAATACATTCTGTGCCTTAGAAATTATAGTAATCAAATAAGGTAGACCGTGGGCTGCTGTAGTTTATGAACGGCTTATTTTTCACTACTTACAGATGTGGATCACATCATCACCTTTCCCACTTTTCACCTTACGTATCCTTGGATATTAGTTGGCTTCTCAACAGTCTCCCTGTTTCTTCTCATTATCTAGACTTGTTTCTCAGTGCTGAAAATAGTGTTGAAAAGAGGACAAGCTTTGTCAGCTGCTGATGTTAATTGCTGCCCACAGCCTGAGAAAGGAGGCAGAGATGGGTGCTTAGCATATGCTCAGTGCCTGGCCCTCCCTCTCCACCTAAATGGGTTAGGACATTCTTGCTAATGGTTTAACACCAAGCTTGGAAAGCCATCTGAATCAAAACACATCTACTGCTTGCTATCTGGTGAAGAGGGCATTTTGAAGGCAGAGCTGGAAATAAGGAATATAGAACTACTCTTTTATTTTTAATTTCTTGAGTCACGAGTACTGAATTTAGTCCTTTGATATGGTACAAAGCTACATCCTACATTTGTGCTGGTTATGTCTTATTGTCAATTTGTCGAAACCTACAATCACTTAGGAAGAGGGAACTTCAATTGAAGAATTGCCTACATCAGTTTTGCTATAGCAAGTCTATGAGGTTGTCTTGATTGATTTTCTATGTAGAAGGACCCAGCTCACTATAGGTAACTGCTCCTAACCAGGTAGACCTTAGGGGCTCTATTTAAAAATTTTAGAAAAGGAAACTGAGAATGAGCCAGTAAGCAATAGTAGTCTAACATTTCTTCTGAGGTCACCCAATCACAAAAGAACTCATGAGTTTTGTTCGAATTACTGTCCTAAGTTTCCTTCACAATTAACTCTGTAACTTTGAATTGTAAGCCAAGAAGTCTTTTTCTCCCCACATTACTTTTGGTTGGGGTATTGTATCACAGCCTCAGAAAGCAAACCAGGGCAATGTTTTGTCAGCTTCTCTGGAGATTTTCTTTGCTTTGAGAGTGAACAGGCTGAACCATGGGTTGTAGCTTCTTTCAGGTATACTCTTGTTGATCTTGGAGTAGGATAGAAAGTCTCTCACTGAGCGTGAAGGCAAGAGATCACACATTAGTGTGCTTGGCATTGGGACAGCCCATGGAGGATTGGATGCAAGGGGAGGATAGATATAGTGAAATCTTATTGATAGTTTTTCCTTATAACTAGTTTTGAAGAAAAATGGTTAACTTTATAATCATTTAGAGCTACACTGTCTGATATGATTGCTATGTGATATTTGAAATGCAGGTTGCTTTATTTTTGATGAGTTACAAGCAAAAAACTACTTCAAAGATAAGAATATAATCATTTTAATGTTGTATACATATTGAAATGGTAATATTTTGAATATATTTAGCTAAATAAAAAGCATCATTAAAATGAAAAAAGTTGGCTATTTTCATTTTAAAGAGTATTGATAAAATAAAATTTAAAAGTTATATATGTCCTTCAAATTTATTTTATTGAATAGCATTAGGTTGGAAATTTCTCATAAAGCTGATCTGGCCTTGAGTGCTTGCTATGATAGGTCTCAGCTTCTGTACATAGAACTATGCCTGCTATAGTGTTTGTATGAGAATTAATTGAGAGAATGTCACTGAAGCACTTTTCACATTAGTTGGAGAAAAATAAACACTCAATAAATATTTAAATAAACACCTCATGGGCTGGAGAGATGGCTCAGTGAATAAGGATATTATCTGTCCTTACAGGTCCCATGTTTGAATCCTGGCACCCATATGGTAAGTTTACAACTATCTGTAATTCTAGTCCCAGAGGATCTGACACCCTCTTCTAACCACTATGGGTACTGTACTCATCTAGTAGGTAAACACAGGCAAAATACCCATATACATAAACATTGTGGAAAATGTTATAAAAGATATAACCAGTATGTTCCCATGCTTGTGCCTCTGCCTCAGCAGCCTGGCCAGCCATGTACTGGCGGACAATGGCTGACCAGTTTTTATCTCGTGGAGATTTTGACTCTAAACTCAGTAATCTCTCCACTCAGCTTACTAGGTTCCCACTGGCGAGTTAGTACCATGCTAACCCCCTGCTTCAAATCCCCCACAGCCTTTGTGGAATACCTCAGGCTAACCCACACTTGGCCATCATACCTTTCTCTCTTAAACCCAAAGGAGCTGCTGTGTGAAGGAAAATGCAACATAAACTTAGTTCAGAAACAATGGTAACTGGATCTCTGTGAGCAACAACTGAAATTTAATCTTATAAGCCTTATTAAAATCTGATTCCTCTGGTGGCGAATCCTTGGATATTCCTGCCATGATACTCTAGCATTTACATCTTACCCTTCTGCTGTCCCCATTCCATAAAGGACCTACCTAACTCTCTCCTGCTTTTTCTCTTCCTCCGTCCAACTGGAAGTCCTGCCTATTCACCCAGTGATCGGCTCCTTTATTCGTTCGGAGATTGGTTCACAAGAAGCCACCTGAATATGTGACCTCATTCCAGGCAGCCTCTCCTGGAAAAGCAAACAACACAGAGCCATCCACAACACATAAATAGATTTTTAAAAATCTTATCAGAATATTTTTATTGATTATTTTGGAATTTCACATAATACACTTTAATCACTCTTCTGAGTACTCCCAAGTTTGTTCCCCAATCCTTCTAGCCCACTCCCCCAAAAGATAAAAGCAAACAAAACAAAAAAACAAAAACATCAGTTTGTGGTGTCCATATAGTACTGGAATATGGCCAAAGTCCCAGTGACCTACCACTGAAGAAAAATAAATCCTTTCCCACCCCAACCTCACCAGTAGCCTTCTATTCTGGAGAGCTATGCTGTAGTATCCATATTATAATTTCAAAGAGTTCTCTTTGATGGCTTTCTGTCTAGGTTGTTACTTTTTAGGGGGTGGGGCTGGGGGTGTGGGTTGTCACAGAAACCTTCTCTGTTTCTCTTTCTAACTGTGAGTCTGCAGTCATCAATACCTCTGCAGAAGGAGCTTCCTGCCCCCTTACAGTCAGCAGGAACATAGATAATAGATTTCTACATAGTCATTGGCAATAGCACAGACCACACATATCTACCTGGCCTCAAGTCAGGATGTGTCATAGATGTCAGCATGGTCTCTGCTGGCAGTACTGGCCACAGACATCAACATTACTTTAGGCAGCAGTACAAAGCATACACACTAACATGGGCTTTTGTGGTAGCTCGAGTATCAGTCTCTTTCTACCTCTCCATTCCTCTATCTTTCCCACGCCTCTATTGCAAATTGTTTGTCATAGTGGTGTTGGAAAATCCAATGTGTCACTTACTGTATTTATTTGCCTACACAGCTCTACATGCAAAGACTCATGGCCACAAGTCATTGGTCTGGCTTAAGGCTTCTTTCTGGCTTCTGAGGCAGCATAAATATCTGAGCTTCACAGCTTTGCTTCAGGTCTTCATCTTCTATGGCAATGATGTGCTCTTGGATCTGGCTCTGCAGCAGTGGCTCCTCCTCGTGGTATAGCAGCTCATAGAGGGGATAGGTATTAGGGTTGGATGACTCGAAGGGTTAGGGCTGGCCCAAATAGCAGCCAAATTGGTCCCTCACAGCAAACTCTTCACATAAATAGATCTTTAAGGTGATTAAGAGCCCCAAATTAATATTCTTGAGGTCTGTATTCTTGTGTACTTCCTGTTCATATGGCACTGAGAGTCATTTATTCTCTTTGATTTCCAGTTCATTTTTGTATGAAACCTTGGCTTTGTAGAAAGTATTTTAAAGTAATTTATTTAAAACACTTAGTCTAGGACTGAGTGCTTCAAAGTCCAGTTTGTCCACTTGCCCAGTTGTAGGTTTTGTATGAGTTCCCATTTATTCCAAGAAACAGCTTCTCTGATAAAGGTTGAGCAAGACACTGATGTGTAAATTTCAGACCTTATTTTTCTTAACAGCTAAGTAATATTCCATTGGCCAAATGTGCCACATTTTTTATTATCCATTTATCAGTGGGTTGACATCTGGGCTGTTTTCAATGTTTCAGTATCATGCATAAGGCAGTAATGAATATGAATAAGCAAGTGTCTCAACCTGGTCAGGTTCAAAGCAGACACGATCTCAGCACTGAGAGGAGGACGTCGACACAGGCTCTTAGTCCTAGTCAGGAAATTATTTGCAATTGATATCTGTTGGCAAATGGAAAATTAATTTCCACTACTGGAGTGTCTCTAGGTATATCAATCATGGTTCAGGGCAGGCCCCATGCCTAATAGTAGTTAAAGAACACAAAATGAACTAGATGTTTTTTACGAGTGACTTTTGTTTCATTTTGCAGTGTGTGTGTGTGTGTGTGTGTGTGTGTGTGTGTGTGTGTGTGTGTGTGTGTGTCTGTGGTCTGTGTCTGTGTTTTATTGGATTTTTTTGCTTGCATTTTTGATTTTGGGAGGTGGGTCATGAAGTTGGATGGACAGGTAAGTGGGGAGGATTTGGCAGAAGTTTTGGCAGGGAATAACACCATCAGAATATAGTTTATGAAAATTTTTAAATAAGAGAAACATTTAGTCTAACAAGGCCTCAAGTATTAAGTTATCAAAGACGTAATTGGTAATAAGTGTGTCATTCAGGAGGACCCCAAAATGATTTCAACCATGATCTAACCCTGGTGAAAACCCAGTGTTGTTCTGCCCAGTCTCTTCAGATTCTCTTTCTGGAGACATGACTTCTGCTATTCAGAGTTAAACGGACAACCATCATGCTAAATACTGTATCGTCCTCTGATCACATTTGAATGTCAGAGGAGTGAAGATCTGCCCAGGCTAGGCCAGCTTTCTTGGGAACTGCACTTGAGACCAAGAGATTTCAATTCTATCCTCTGTATTCTTGAGTAGGCATGACATCAACTGGAGAGCGACCAGTGGTGTTTATTTTCAACTCTGTGGGCTGAGAATAGAGACAGCTGCTCTATGGTGACAACAAAGAGCAAAGCAGGTGCAGAAATGCAGTGGAGGGGAGAGACATAAGCAGACCTACAAAACTTCTAGTCAGCTTAGTCTTGCACACAGTCCTTCATGAGAATGGGCCATATTCTAGGCTGCATTGTGGATGCTGTCCTTACAGTTTACATAGAACAAATCAACGCCCCCCTTTTTTTCCTGAGCATAGTTAAAAAAGTTCTGTTACTTGCAATTTAACTAATTTTGGCTTAGTCCTTAAACTTGTCATCTCTATGGTAGGGGAAACAGCTGTGCAGCAATTGTCTACACTGTAAGCCACTGTTAAAGACCAAAGGAAAGAGAACAACTAACTGTGTTCACAAAACTTAACACGTGAGGAGGGCAGATGAGAGAGGGAGACAAAGTAGCCATCTTTAGGAAGAGACTCATTCAAGGACAAAAACACAAATGAAAGAGAACATTCCATCAAGGAGACTGCATGTGGATTAGTGGTTGGAAAAGTAACCTTTTGCTTTGCGGGATTGAATTATTTTCAGTTGTGAACATGTTTTAGGAATATGAGATGAGCAGGATGGGGATCAGCAATGACCCTGATGTAGGGAGACCTGGCTGGACTCCGTGTGTCAGGGGTCACCAGTGACACACTGGTGAGTTCATGTAGATGCTTTGCAATTGGTTTCCAACATCAGAAAGGAAGATGCAGACTTCACTGGCTCCTCCACACTTCTTTTCAGCTCAACATTCTGAGTTTATAACTAGAACATGGAAACTTTGTCATTGCTGACAAAGCATTTCTGCTAGGTTTGACTGTGGCAATGATTTAATTTAGATATGTTTCCTCTTCTGTCAAAATAGTGTGATATGATGTATGCTACACTGAAGAAGTCTTGTCCCGAGCATTTATTTTATAAGGCAGAGAACTGAGATAGTGAATGTCACTAAGTAGCAACGGACCTGAGCCTGAACTAGTAAGGTTTTGGACATTTTACTTTTTCCGTATAGGCAGTGGGCCCAAAGAAATTAGAATATCCGATTATTGCAAGGATAATGAATGATTGTTTTCTCTGGAAAACAGAGATCACTGAAAATGGAAACTGAAAATATTTCTTGTCAGGTTATCTCCAAAAATGTTTTTGATAAACTCTATCTCTATTTAAAAACATAGAAACAGTAATTAAAGTGCATTTCTTTCACACATCATCTTATTCTCTTCCTTCTTCTGCCTTTGCATATAAGAATGGGAAGTTGATGTAATTTGATTTATACTATATACCACGATGATAATTTGGTAATGTGATTGTTGAAGTTCCTTTTGTTTGTAAGCTTGTGGGATCATATGATATGAAGTGTTATGAATTGAACACATCTGTTACCAGGTGTGGGCAAGCTAGCTAACAGAGGAGACCTTGAGCCCAGAGTGCATAGAGGTAAAAGAGAAATTGAATGTTGAGGTAAATAAAATTGCATCCATTGTAACAAGTGTGGGGATGAGGAAAAAGTCAATACGCAAATTTGCTGTGTGTATAGTATGCCTAGCTCTCTGCTTAATGTGTGCCTATAAAAAGATTATTAAGTTTTAGTACTATGACTAGCAAAATATTAGTTTTTTTCTATATAATTATAAACAACAAATCACAGTTATCCTTAGGCTTACAGTGAAACTAACCAGGAGCCAAAAATGACATTCTAACCCACTTCTTGTATGATTGATGAGCCTCAATTCCCTGATCTTCAGATCAGTGGGATGTAAAACTTCCCATAATGCTAGTGGGGTTGGAAGAAGGAAGACCTTATGGTCTATTTGATCTGACATATTGTAAACTTCTTCAAAGTATATGGTACGTGCGTGCGTGCGTGCGTGCGTGTGTGTGTGTGTGTGTGTGTGTGTGTATGTGTGTTTGTGAGAGAGAGATAGCGCTCATGTGCATGCATGTGCACACATGCACACATGTGTACATCTGTGTGTATGTATACAGGTGTGTGCATAATGTGTGTACATGGTGAAGGCTGTAATATCTTCCTCTGTTGCTTCCCATCTTATTTTTTTGAGATATGGTCCTTCACTGAACCAAATCCTCACAGATAATTAGGGCCAGAAATCCTCATATGTCAGCCTCACTTGTTGTAGAGAGTGGAACTCAGATCCTCATGTTAATGTGACAGTGCTTTTTTGACTTTGTCATCTTGCTACTTATTATTTTTTTCAGACCAAATCTTGTTGAACAGCCAAGGCTTGCCTAGAACTTAAGACCTTCTTGCTTTAAACTTCCAAGAGGTATGCATATGAGAGCACAGAACAGCACTGACTATATGACTGTTGTTCTTATGTGTATCCTGATGGGGATAGAGCTCCAAATGTTCTGGTTACTGTTAGCAGCCGAGTCAATGACTAAAGTATGATTAGTTTGTGAAATATAGGCAATCCTGATATAATACAACTATAAGAACAAATTTGATGTTATAAGGATTAAATTAAAAGATGAAATTTCTGGGTAGTGGTGGTGCACACCTTTAATCCCAGCACTTGGGAGGCAGACGCAGACAGATTTCTAAGTTCGAGGCCAGCCTGGTCTACAGAGTGAGTTCCAGGACAGCCAGGGCTACACAGAGAAACCCTGTCTCGAAAAAACAAATACAAACAAACAAAAAAAGAAAAAAAGAAAGATGAAATTAAGAAAAAAATAAATGTATGATTCTTGATAAATAGAAAGAAAATGCTATCAATGTGGTTCCTAGCAGTTATCAACATCTTGGAAAATAAAAGCATTTTAAAAATGCTTGTCAAGATAGTGATAATAGTCAGAGAACAGCATGAAATCTCAGTATTGATGACCACATCTGTTGAATCATCTCCCTTTCTCTATCACAGAAGCCTGTGGCCAGCACAAGACTGAGCCACATGCTTGCCTTCAAGTGATGACATAATCAGAAGATGGCAACAACACACTCTTCCTTACCTGTTCTTAGAAACAGCTAAGATAATTTGAAAATCTGCATGAAAGTTTCAGAGCTTTTCTTCACATGGCTTTATTTGGTGTTAGTTTTCTGATATTTAAATACCAGCTGATATTATAAATGTTGACAGGTTTCTGAGATGATGGTAAAGGTGGCGTTTCTACAGCTGAGAAAGAAGAGAAGCCGAGATGTGTCAGACACTAATGTATAAGCTTTCAGGTACATTAGCTCATTAAGCTCTTAGAACTGGAGTAAGTTGCCAAACTGATAGCTTGTCAGCGAGCGACGGGGTCATCATTCTGAAGTCAGGACAAATTGGCATTCCTCGAATTCAGGAGGGAATCAGAATTAACTCTTGAGGGCTTTCGCACAACTGTTTCCCACAGTGATTTCATTTCATTAGGATGGACTCTTGTTTTATGACAATATCTTTGATGTTGGGGACATGGAAGTTTATAAATTCCTAACACATGCTTCCTGAGGGACTCTGACATGGAGTCAAAGCAGAGAGTAGAAAGCATAAGTAAGACAGTAAGCAAGCTCAGAGGAAGGTGAGCATTTCTTTTCTTACTGTGTTTATTCCTTGAGAATTGCATACAATATATTTTTATCATATTTGTTATACTCTCCAAATGCCTCCTACCTCATCTCCATCTCCCTACCCATCCAACTTCATGTTCTTTCTCTATTTTAAACACACACACACACACACACACCACCACCACCACCACCACCACCACCACCACCACCATGAACCCTAATTTATAGTAGCTAACTACTGTTGAGCATGGGGACTGTACTAGAGCGTGGTTCCTATATCCAGTGTCACTTCATTAAAGAAAACTGATTTTTCCCTCTCCTGGCAGCTATCACTTGCAAATATCTTCTCATCTAGGGGTGGGGCATTTTGCCCACTTTAAGGAGAGTACTTTAAAAACAGTCTTGTGGGAGATAACACACTATGCCCATAGAAAAAGAAACCAAGAATATAACCTCCAAGAAACCAATAGAAGATATTCCTACTTTGGTATTTTAATACTTTTTGAGGACAGCTAATGTTTGTCATAGTAAATATGATGACCCTGGAACTTAGACAAATGTTGGTTGACACAAAAGATAGAATTTCCAGTGGGACCACCTTGAAAGGGAGGCAAACATGGATAACTAAGGGAAAGGCTGTGAGCTTCTAACAGCCTTAAAATTGGGAAGCACACAAATATGAATTCTATCACTGCTACTGTAAAACTTTTAAACTCCAAGAGTGTTAGCAGATTTAAGCTTCAGGATTTTTCTCCTCATGAAGGGCATGGTGAAGATATCTTCAATGGCAGAAATTTCCTGTTCTGTAAATATACCTAATTCTAGGTCTGGGGAGATGGCTCAGAGAGTAGAAACACGTGCTGAGTTAGCCAGGAGATGTGGGCAGTAGAAGGAGAAAACCTAGTCTCAAAAGGTGTACTGTCACCTCTCTACATGATTTGTTGTCTTTATCAAAAGGAAATAGTTTGTTCTTAGATGAAAATAGAAGAGAAAAAACAGACATAGTCATATAACTCATCATTCAAATGCTTTCAGAACAATTTTCATTATTTAATTTAAAATTTAAAGTCCTTGTGAAGAGTTCATGTTATAAGTATATAGATTAACACTCATCTTTGCACTGGTGATAACTGACACCCAAAAACAAGATAAAACTAAACAGAAGACAAGAAGATTGCCAACAGCTCTGTGAGAGCAAGCCTTGAGTTTCCACTTGCCTGACATCTTCTTGGTGGCTTTCATGATTACCATTATATCCCAAAGTGTGGACTGGGTTAACTTTGTCAGCTCTACAGCAAAGAAAGAATAACATGGCAACAAATGTTAACTGATGGGAGCCTTCTGTTTACCTATCTTCAGTATGAAATGTATCTTTTATCTTTGTAACATATTGTCAGCTGAGTGAAGTATACTGCTTCTAAAACATAACTAAATACATTTAGGAAAACTGCTAGAATTTTGTGAAAGTATAACCATACACCTACCAATAGTTAGCAAAAGTAAGGAAAAAAAGATTAATAGAGTTCTATTTTATATGTACTATTTTTTTGGTAGTAAAATGAGTTTATCTCTAACAATATAAATAGTCTCTATTCCCTACTGTTTACTAATAGATTAATAGATTGAATTTTCAGGGGAACACGCAAATTTGTGTAATCTTTACATGTACAAAATGGGGTCTTTTGTATTTTTCAGATGAAAGTAAAAAAAAAAAAAACAACAACAAAGATTCCAAAACATGACGTGTGTGCATATATGTACACACACACACACACATGTATATATATATATATATATATATATATATATATATATATATATATGTATATATATATATATACACACATACATACACATATGTATATGTACATATATGCATACACATATATGTATGTATATGTGTATATGTATATGCATGTATTATAGGCATGTATATATGTCCCACATTTATCCTTCAATTTAATTGGCTTGTTCTTGAGTTTGACTCTTGGATGTGTTCTATAATTTTTAAAGTCTGACAGGAAAAAAATATAAGTTTTATATACCCTGAGCAGGTGTGAAATAACTTTTCCTGGAGGCAGAAAACATACATAGTATGGCATTTGATGCCATTGGAGAGCTCTGAGTGAGAAAATTCACCAAGGCTTTGATGATTCTACCCTGTCACTTCTCATATTCTGGGAAACAAATCTACATGAAAGAAGAATATAAACTAAAGCCTACTCATCTACCTATCTGTCCACCCATCCTCAGGCGTTAGTGTTCTAGCTAATATAAATGGTTCATTGCTTAACTGGTTATCTTTTTCTAAGCAACAAAATTCTATAAGATCACTATGTAGGCAGCAGTGATTTAGCTACTAAGGCAACTACATCACTTTCTCACAGCTCTGTAAGAAATCCTGTGTTACGTTATAAAGACCGAACTTCAAAAACCTGTACGCATAGACAGACCTAAATCATCACTATCATGTCCTCAATTTTTTTTTACGTGTACAACAAAATTCAGGACTTTTCAGGGTTATACCTCTATTATTAAATAACCTACATGGAGGTGGGCAATGACATCCAGCATCATTTCATTTTATATCTGTGTTGATTCAGGGAGTGAGAGCGCGGGCATCTTCAGATGAAACTGTGATGCACTTGTGTGACGTTAGTAGAAAAACACGGGAGCTTGTGGAGAAGACTGAGGGAGATGACGCATAGGAATACTGCTTCACAACATTTTGCTGTGCAATATATGCTGATAACAACCTGGTGTTGATTGCATAGTTATACCAACTTACAGGAGGAAGCAATCAGCAAAACCCTCAGAGATCTCTGCATTGTCCCAGTGCCCTTGTTTATAATAGGAACCAAGGAGCTCAAAGTGTGTCTTATTGCTAGGCAGTCTGTGCTTCATGTCTGACTGAAGCAGTTTGCAAATTCCAAAAGAACTCTAAAGGATATTGTTCCAGAAGTAGACTAACTCTTGTGGATCACACAGAGTAACTGAGTAACACACAAAATCCCACAGCCTGTGACACAGTGCTGCTGTATTGAGTGTGTGTGTGTTGTTGTTGTTGTTTTATCAGTGTGACCTTTTTGAGTCTGTTACTCTTTCATAAACATTGTTAGTGTTTGCTGCACTAGATGTTAAGTGGATAGCCCAGTATATTGATTATGAATCTAATTTTCATTTCTAGTGTGTACAGGGTAATGGGATCTGGCATTTAGAGCATCCTGATGCTGCAGCAGAATTCTTTAAAAGGGTATAGTTAGGGAAAAAGACATTATAAGCACATTTTGAGAGTTCCTAGTAAAAATTAAGTTTATGCAAATTATTTGTTATTGAAGACACCATTAGGCAGTATTGAAGAACTAAATTTATTCTGATAATCATTATAATGATGAAAAAATTCCTTGCTTCAATAATTGATTTATGCCTCATTTAAATATACAGAGTGGTTTCAATATAATTTCTTATTAGCTCTAATGATGAATTTTAAAGTATCATGACTCTGAAATAAAGATGAAAATTCTCCATACAACTTATTGCATTTAAATGGATTTAATATTTAATATTTAAAAAATCATTTGGTGTAAATAGCTATCATGAATCATGGCAAATATACTAAGATGTAATTAAATGCATTTTCCTTTTCAAATGCATCTACTTGTTTCATAATAAATTATTTTTGTACTCTTTCTTCTTTTAAACTATGCTATTATTTTGGAAATTATTATAAATTGTGAAATAATATCAAAAGTAAAATATCAGTAAATTTAAAAAATAACTCCTCCTAGGCAAATTCATGGTAATTGTATTATTGTTTAACATTTGCTTTTATATTGCAAATTGTTTTAAATCATAATAGTAAGAACTCCAAATTTTAATACTAAAAGAGAAAAGGCAAAATAAAGGAAAGGGACAAGACAAGATTCTATGACGAAGCTGAACATGGTGGTACACACCTTTAAACCCAGCACTTGGGAGGAAGAGTCTGGTTAATAGCTGTAGGTTTGTCTAGACTGGTCCACGCACTTAGTTCCTGGCTAGACAAGGCTACATAGTCAGGCCCTGTCTTAAAACAAAAATTAGTATCCTATGACAATTCTCACCACATCTATTAGCTTTATTGTATCTATGACCAAATGAACACACACACACACTCACAAAGCAACTGAAGAGAGGACTGATGTTGGTTCACAGTTTCAGGGAGTTCAGTCTTCCATTGTTTGGCCTCATGTGTCTGGTGAGAAATCCATGGGGTGGTAGAGATGGTAGTAGTGGTGGTGGTGTGGGTGATAGAGGAGCTTATTCAGCTAAGGCAAGTGCAGTGGAGGCTGGAGAAGCATCAAGAAGAAGCTAGGTCCAGTTACAACTCCCAAGAACAATGCCCCAGTGACCTACTTCCTCCAACCCTCAAGAAAATCCTGTTACCTCCCAGTACTTAAGCCTGTCAGAGGACTCAACCCTTCATTATGACAGGGTTTAATGATTGAATTGTTTCTGGAAACCTATTCATAGAATAGAGTGTTTCAGTAACTACTCTGGTTAGAAGGCCTACTTTTCTGTTATCCAAGATGCCCAGGAGAGCAGTTCACTAATTTTCTAGGCTTCCCAAGATCTAATCAACTGGAAAATAGTAACTCTCATTCCTTTTAAGAGTATGACCATAGAGAAACTACTTGGGAGCTAATTCTGCATTTAAAATGTCCAGTGTTGCTATATGTGTCAGACCTGGTATGGAGTCGGGATGGCAGGATGGCAGGATGGCAGGATGGCAGGATGGCAGGATGGCAGGATGGCAGGATGGCAGGATGGCAGGATTAATATATTTTCTATTAGCTACATCTAGAAACTGGGTCCCTGGGGACTCAAGTACCAGGGTAGCTTCAAGGAGATCTGTGAACTGTGAGTCCTTGGGTCTACTGTATAGCACCATGAAATTCTGTGTAAGGTGCAATCTCTTGATGGGTGATCCTATCCAAGACTGAGGGAAATGGGTAACTGTTTTAAAAATCTTGCTGGCCCTTAATGAATACGATCAATAATAAACATGATACACCAAATACAACCGTCTGTTCTCTTTCCCCTTGTGATGAGCCAATAAGAACCTTAGGCAATATAATTTATATGCAACAACACAATATACAGTGAGTATGCCAGGGGATAACCGAAAAGAAAGGCTTCTAACTACAGTAGTAACTGGAACACTCTATGACCTATTCTGTGAAGTTAGTGTGATGTGAGGAGAAAGTCTTTAAAGTCTGGCCAGTATACAGTTCCTCAGGAAGATGGGAATTGACCAAGTTCCAGCTATACCAGTCTTTGGTATATACACATAGGATGCTTTACCCTACCACAGGGATGCAATTAAGTTAATTGCTGCTCTGTTTATAATAGTCAGAATTAAGCAACCTAGATATCCCTTTACAGAAAAATGGATAATGAAAATGTGGTACATTTACACGATGGAGTATTTCTTAGCCACCCCCCCAAAACAAAAACAAACAAACAGAAAAACCAAAAACAAAACAACCAAACAAAAAACAACCAAACAAAACAAAACATGAATTTTGCAGGTAAGTGGATGAAACTAAAAAACTCATCCTGAGTGAAATAACCCAGATGCAGAAAGGCATAGAATGTATTCACTTATATGTGGATATGGCTATTAAGTAACTGATAAACAAGCTATAATCTGCATAATCATAGAGGGTAGGGTTAGGGTTAGGGTTAGGTATAGACTGAGGGACAGGGGTAAAGGGAGGAGATAGCTATTCCAAGGAAAGAGAAATAAAGTAGATAGTTATGGATGAGGGGCTGGAAAGGGAGAATCAGGTGGACATGTGGAAGCAAGACTGGGTGAAGGTTAGAATATGGAGCAAGACTACTAAAATTAAAGGCCATTTGAGAGATAGTATGGAAACCTAATACAGTAGAAGCTTCCTAAAATATATACATATATCATAGGTAATCTAAATGAAATCACCAAATAATGGGTGAGAGAGCCCCCATTATCTGGAGACCCTCTCTTGTCACCAAATGAAGCTTCCAGCTTTGGAATTGGGTTATATCTATTTGAGTTGTTGGTTAAATGAATCCCATGGGAATCTCCAAACAACCAGATGGTTGCCAAAACTATACAAACTGAGTTGTGAAAGATGACACCTACACAAGTCATTGAACATAGAGAAGTCTAACTTGTACCCACGTCGAGGTCTTACAATTGTGTTCTGGCATCTTTCATACTGGTAGATGATCTACATGTCATCAAAGAAGAAGTGTCAACACTAATCCAGTCACAAACCCTTTAATCTACAATGGTGTACTGTCTGTAAGATATGCTAGTACAATTGTAGATCAAAGCTTGTGGGAGAAACCAGTTAGCATCCGATTTGATTTATGACCCACTGCATGAGATGAAACCCATACCTGACACTGTTAGGGTGACCAAGAACCTGAGAATAGATAGACCAGGGACCTAGGGTAAAACCAAATACTACTTTTCTTTAAAAAAAAAAGTAGCAATAAATTGACTCCTAATGTCATTCTGATGGACTCAAAGATCAGTGCTTTGTTCAACCATTATTAGAGAAGCTTTTTCTTTAAGCTGATGGGAACAAATACAGAGGCTCACATCCAGATACTACACAGAGAATGATATACTTTGGACCACCTACATCATATTTCTCCCCTCAGGGCTCAAGAATCCTACAGAAGAGGAGGCAGAAAGACTCTAAGAGTCAGAGGGGATGGAGGACACCAAAAAACCAGATCCTTTAAATCATCAATGTTGACTCACATAGCAACTCGCAGAGACAGGCAGCATGGACAGCCCCTGCACAGGTTAGCACAAGATGGGGTCCTAGTGTTGAAAGGAGAAGTAGATTTGTACCTCCATGCCTAATGCAGAAGCCATCTCCAATTGATAACCACTGGCAAGGGAGTCTCATTGGAAAAACAAACTACTCTTAAGGGTAGACTGCATGCCCAAAAGTTCCAGAAAATGAACTCTGGAATCTTTAAAGGTTCCCTGTCTCATAATGTCATGTCAGGACTTTTCCTTTTTAAAACATCATTTTATTTTATTTATATATTGCTTCATTTTCTCTTTTTACCTTACAGGTCATTTGAATGTACATATTATGGTTTTCAGTTTAGTGTTTTTATAGGATTCCTGAGCTGTATAAATGAGTGGATTTCAGATTCTCTGTCTTCTCTTGGTCTTGCTTCCTTCTGTCAATTTTGTCTAATTCCAATGTGTTAGTTTTTGTTTTAGCATTATATCATATTATTATAGTCCCTTAGAAATGTTGGTTTTTTAATAAGAGACAGAAATCAGATAGATCTGGATAAGAGGGAAGGGGGGAAAGAACTGGGAGGACTAGTGAGAGGGGAAATAAAAAAATCAGGATAAAAATCTATTTTCAATATAAGGAAAAAGGGGGTGGAGTCAGTGGCTGGAGTGCAGAATCCACACCCACTTGGATACTGGAGTAGTCAAGATCTTAGTTCTTTCAGCTGCAAAATAAATGCCTTGATCATTTTTATGTCTGATTCTGGAGTTCACAGACTAACCATAAGAGTAAAGGTGTGTTCCAGTTAGAATGACAATATCACTTTATCATCTACAACCAGGGGAATTATTAATCATATTTGGCATATTGCCACAAACTAGAACTCTTCTGGACAAGCAGGGATGCAGAATTGCTCTAGAATTGCTGGGTGATGACACCCAGAACTAGCAAGCACAGCTGAACTTTAAGATGTGACTGAGGTGGACATGCTTGGCCTGACTTCCAAAGCCATAGCATACATGCATGTAACATCATGCGTGTTGACAGCCAGCACAACCAAGTAAGCTGTTAGTACTTAAGGCAATGACAACATAATCTTATAAGCAGGAACTACATAATGCTGCCATGTGATATGATTTCTCCCTGCAATGAACTGTGGATGAAACATCCCTGGTTATGTCATCAAATGCTGAGATATTTTTATTCTTCTTCTCTGTCCCGGGATCTCCTCCCTACTACATGACAATCCTCTTTAGGATGTCAAATATTTTCACTTCAGAAAGGAAATATCCCCAAGACATGCTCTCACTGCCCTAGGTGGTCAGTTGAAAAAGGTAAAACAACCCACCTCTTTTTAATATCATGTTTTTTTTTCTGATGGCTTATATACAATACTGCTAAGTATTGTTTATGGAACAGAATGATATTAACATAAAATGGATATAAAAATACTCACTTATCTCGTTGTTACTTTTCTATTGTTATAAAGAGATATCATGACCAAGGCAACTTACAGGAGAGTATAAAGGGTCTTGCTTACAGTTTTAGAGGTTAAGTCCATGACTATTATGAAAAAGAGTTTGGCAGCACACGAGTAGACAGGAATGATGCTGGATCAGTAGCTAAAAGCTTATACTTTATCCACAAGCAGGAGACAGATAGGTAGGTGTAGAGATAGAAGAGAGAGAGAGAGAGAGAGAGAGAGGGAGAGAGAGAGAGAGAGAGAGAGAGAGAGAGAGAGAGAGAGAGAGAGAGGGAGAGAGAGAGAGAGAGAGAGAGAGAGAGAGAGAGAGAGAGGGAGGGAGGGAGGGAGAGAAAGAGAGAGAGAGAGAAAGAAAGAAAGAAAGAAAGAAGGAAAGAAAGAAAGAAGAAAGAAAGAAGAAAGAAAGAAAGAAAGAAAGAAAGAAAGAAAGAAAGAAAGAAAGAAAGAAAGAAAGAAAGAAAGAAAGAAAAAGAGAAAGAAAGAAAGAAAGAAAGATGATAGACAGGAGAGACAGAGAGAGACACTGGTAATGATCTCAAATCCACCGCTAGTGGCATGCCTCCTTCCAACAATGCCAAACCTTCTAATCCTTCCCAAACACTTGTACCAACTGTGGAATAAGCATTCAAATACATGATACTGGGCCATTCTCATTCAAACTACCACAACAGTGAGGAAGTTTTAAATTATAGTAAAAATTATAAAATATGAAATATTTTGTCTCAAAGCTTTTTAGGATAGCTTTTTAGATTAATCTGTAGTGTTTATAATGTAATAATAAGGAATTCTTTTTTACATATTTTTTCTTTAAAATAGACTTAAATAATGTAATAGAAATGATGGATGAGGATACATTTCTATTTTCCTAGCTTAATAGAGCTTATAGAGAAGAAAGGTTGTAGCCTATTTTTCAAGCTCATTATTGCAGTTATCATTATTAATTTTGGACAGGAAAATCTGTCCATTGAGTTGAATATTGTCAATGTTTACTTAGAGAGAGTCATGTTTTGTTACCACATCTCCAGTCTACTTATCTTGCTTAAAATAGAGAAAATAAAATGATAAATATATCATATTTCTGAAATGTTTGGTGTAAATCTCAGAGAAAAGGCACATGTGCTGCTGGCATTTCTATGTTCCACTTGACACTGTGAAATCTGCAAAAATATTCAACCAGTTATGATAAATTTGTTTCTTCTCAAATAAAGTTACTGTGAAAAATTATTTTTAGTACTAAGTGTATTTTAGTAACTTCAAGTGAACTTCCAGTTCGAAGATAGTAGAGCAAATATCACTTTAAACAAACATTAAAGTGTATTTATTTTCAGCCTTGAAGTTTACTTGTAGCGCCTGTGAAAAATACTCTAGGTAATCAGAAACTGTATTATAAAATATTTTGTTTGGTTATTGCTTTTGAATTTCCATAAATTTAAATATTTTACATGACTGACTTACAGCTTTATAAGAGATGGATATAAATTCTTATTTCTATTTATGGTGAAAATATTAAAATTTCTTCTCAATAATTTAATGTAGATATTTGTAGTCTCATTTCCCAAATCTGAAGACCTGCTTTTTATTTTTAATTTTGCCCTCTTTAAATATATTTCAACTAAAATTCAACTGCAACCCTTCCCATCTCACCTTTACTCCTTCCAGGTCCCCTGAGTCCCCCCTTTCCAACTCTTTCTACCATTTCTCCTCACTCTTAAATTACTACCTTTTATTTACTATTGTTGCACACACATTTACTGACACATATATAAATACACAAATATATAAATATAACCACTTGTAATATTTTAGCAATAAACTAGTCAGAATTAATGATATCAATATAACATATAATAATTGGCTGGTTGATCACAGATCCTCTGTTTCTAAGACTGTTAGGCATCCTAAACTTAGGATGATTTGGTTCTCCATAAGGATCTACCTCTCTCCTGTCACGTGTATCTGGGTGGTGTCAATGAGAATAATTACGTTGGCATATACTGAGTAAAGACTAATAAGAAGAAATTGCATTACCAAAGCTAAGAGAGATGACATTCATTTTCTCATTGCCAAACTGCACAGATTCAATAACAGTTTTGGAATTACAAAAGCGTCAATCCATTTACATTAATTTATGATAAAGGCGGCAAGAAATGAATAATGGAATGCATATTTTCCTTGTGTCGCATCTGTATAAACACCCTTCTCAGTCAAGCATAAGGCTAGAAATGCTGAGACTTATCCCCTGAATCATCAACCTTGAGAGAGGTAGCATTCCCTTACTGTTGAAACCGAGTTGGAATCTCAGAGGCTGCAGGAGAGCATGGCTAGAATATACCATATGTTTTCCAACCTTTGGTAATGAGCACTGGGTGCCTATGGTGGGGCCTTGCTCTTCTGAAGCTTGATCTCTAAGACAAGCCATTCATTAGTAGGTGACAGTAGAGCTTACCACTTTGTAGTGCTTAAATAGAGAATAAGCCATATGCAAACGTTTGTTTTAAGCCAAAATGATGATTTAGGCTATAATTTTGTCACTTAAGTAACTTTAGATTTTTTTATTTAAATAAAATTCTAATAAAATAGTGTTTTACAGATATTTATGTTATATTTATACAGAAATGCATAAGCTGATGTACAAAGATCAATGCATTGATCCTAGAAGTCTTAAGCAAGCTAAGAATTTTAACACACAATAATACTTTAAAAGTTTTATCTGCGTTAATTTATTTTATGTTCTTAATCTATTTCATTTGGTTTGGGTCTTTTCGAGCCTGTCCATGTGTCCCCAGATCACCTGGAACTCCTTGCCCTCCAGCTTGACTTCTAGAGAGCTGGGATTGCAGGTCCCTGCCATTGCACCCAATTTCTGGTGTTTAGAAACCATGAAGGCTAAGGACTGCATTGTCTCAATACCAATACCAGTAATGCTAAGTGTAATTGCTTCTTATATGCTCTCCTTTATTTACTCATTTATTACTTATTTCTTACTAAATAACATTCAGTTGGAGGGAGAAATGCGAACTTTAGCAACGTGTACAGATTCTGTCTTCTCCACTTCCAACTCTCTGTGGTTCAAATTTCTGAGTATTTACTCAGTATTGACACAGGATTTAGTTGGTGCTCAGTACCCTGATGCTGATTGGACTCTTTATTCTCCTTTAATACACAAAGGATCCATGGTTGGTTCATAAGTGATAAATAGCTCCCTAAAGTTCCATATGTATTGAGTGCTGGTGCTTGCATTCAGACCCAGGCTGCCTGATTATACTGCTCTGCTGAAACATTTGACTACAATAGAGACTTCTTAAAAAAAAAAAAAAAAAAGAAAAGAAAAGAAAGAAAAACAAAAACAAACAAACAAACAAAAAAAACATTTGGTTTTGTAGACCAGACTGACCTTGAACTCACAGAGATATACCTGCCTCTGTCTCCTGAGTGCTGGGATTTAAGCTGTGAGCCTCCAAGACAAGAAGGTGGGTTGGGGGAGGGGGTAAAGTGTCGATATAAAGTAGAAATTTCTGGTTTCTTTAGAGACTCAGTTGTGTCATGTACGACCCTTTGTGGTATTAATTTGTCTTGCCACTCTTTACTGGTCACTGTTTGTTGTAAATTCATAGAGAAAAAAATGCCACCAAAGAACTTCTAATGATATTCCGAGGGCTTCTTGCTGCTTCCTCAGACTCTGCCTATTGGCAGAGTCTCCTGGTTTCTTCTGGATCAAACTGCCACTGCTGATTCATATGAACTAAACTGCTGATATCCTGATACTGCAGATTGGGTTTGCTCCAAAGAACTACTTCTAAACAGGTCCACATTCTCCTTTGCCTTATTAACCTTTCCTTTCTACTACTTCTGTTGGGTGGTGAGCTAAAAGGGATATTAAAGCATTTAAATACACTTATTAAAATAAGGTTTTAAAAAATATAAGCCTACAGGGATATCTACAGAAGAGACCAGGTAGGAGAGGTAGGAGCCTAGGGACAGAGTGTGAGAGATGACTGGACTAGGTGGACATTTGGGGGGCGGGAGGATGTAGAAACCTTGTGCAGTTGAAAATTCCTAGAATCTATGAAGGTGACCCTAGAGAGGACTCCTAGTACTGAAGGATAGGATAGGATCTTCTGTAACCAGTCAAAGCTGCCAATGGTGGGACAGGGACACCAACCCAGCCACAAAATCTACCCACACATGTCCTGCCTGTCAGATGTGCTGGGGCAATGGTGATAGGAGCATATAGGAATGGCCAACCAATAACTAGTCTTACTTACCCAAGCCAGGCAAGGGGCTAGGACCCAGAAAAGATGGCTCAGAGACCTAGGGTAGAAACACACACACACACACACACACACACACACACACACACACACACGAAAAGTTAATGTAATGATTTTTTAATTTTAATTTTTAAAATTCACTTTATATCCCGATCACTGTCCCCTCCCTCCTCTCTTTTCAGTACCACCCTGTCTTAGTCAGGGTTTCTATTCCTAGACAACACATCATGACCACAAAGCAAATTGGGGAGGAAAGGATTTATTCAGCTTACACTTCCATACTGCTGTTCATCACCAAGGAAGTCAGATCTAGAATCAGGCAGGTCAGAAAGCAGGAGCTGATGCAGAGGCCATGGAGGGATGTTCTTTACTGACTTGACTCCACTGGCTTGCTCAGCCTGCTCTCTTATAGAACCAAGACTACCAGCCCACAGATGGCACCACCCACGAGGGGTCCTCCCCACTTGATCACTAATTGAGAAAATGCCTTACAGCTGAATCTCGTGGAGGCATTTCCCCAATTGAAACTCCTTTCTCTGTGATAACTCTAGCCTGCATCAAGTTGGCACAAAACTAATCAGTACACACCCTTACAAATCCCTCATCATTTTCCTTTCCCATATCCTCAAATAAGGGGAGTGTCTCCCCTTGGGTACCACTCTACGCTGAGGCATCTAGTACCACTCTTCTACAAGACTCCCCGGGCTCTGACTGATGTTTGGCTGTGGGTCTCTGCATCTGCCTCCATCAACTTCTGAATGAAGCTTCTCAGGATACAGTTATGCAAGGTTTCTGTCACCTGTCTTTCTGGCTCTGGGTTACTTCACTCAGGATGATATTCTCAAGTTCCATCCATTTGCATGCAAAATTCATGATGTCTATTTTTTAAAATAGCTGAACTGGATGTCTGCATGTAGAAGAATGCAGATAGATACATATCTATCGTTTTGCACAAAATTCAAGTCCAAGTGGATCAAATACTTCAATGTAAAACCTGATACACTAAATCTAATAGAACACAATGTGGGGAATAACCTTGAACTTGTTGGTACAGGAGACAACTTCCTGAATAGAACACCAATAGCTCAGACTCTGAAATCAAGAATTGATAAATGGGACCTTATGAAACTGAAAAGCTTCTGTAAGACAAAGGACACTGTCAATAAGACAAAATAGCAGCCTACAGATTGAGAAAGGATCTTCTTCAGCTCTTCCAACAAAGAGCTCATATGAAAACCTTATAAAGAACTCAAAAAATTAGTTACCAATCATCCAAATAATCCAATAAAAAATGGGGTACAGAGCTAAACAGAGAATGCTCAATACAGGAATTTCAAACAGCTGAGACACACTTAAAGATATGTTCAAATTCCTTACTCATCAGAGAAATGAAAACCAAAACGAGATTCCATCTTATACTTGTCAGAATGGCTAAGATTAAAAATTCAAGTCATATCATATGCTGGCAAAAATGTGGAGCAAAGGGAACACTCCTCTGTTTAGATAACCCTGGTGCTATTTGTATTTTGATGCTAATTCTGCTTCCCCAACAAGGGCTGCCTGGGGCAAGGAGTCAATCAAGTACTCAGAGGACTTCCTGTGAACCTTCCCCTAATGAATAAAGATTTCTAGGAACCAATCCTTGGATGAGGAGTAGGTGGGACTTCCAGGTCAGAGAAAAGGGTGTTTTGCTTTTGGACAGGAGGCAGGTGGAAGTCAAGATGAAGGTAGTGGAGACCCCTGGCTCAGGTGGCAGAACTGTTGGGATCTGCTACGGGAGGATTTAACTTAGAATGGCTTACAAATTAGGATGCTAGTTCCTGTGCCCAACGATTGAGTTACCTGTTGATTCTGAACTAAGTTTGTTTGGTGTTTTTCTTCAGGCTGCGACTCAACTGGGTTCCAAAGAGAAAGGTACTGTGGCAAAGTGTGGGTTTGCCATGGCTGGTGGGATTTCGAACTTGTACAGCCACTTTGGAAATCAATTTGACGGTTTCACAGAAAACTGGAAATAGTTCTACGGCAAGACCCAGCTATACCTGTGAATATACCCAAAGATGCTCCACCATCCCACAAACACACTTGCTCAACTATATTCACAGCAGCTTTATTCATGATAGCCAGAAATTGGAAACAATCTAGACTGCTCTGCACTGAAGTTTGGACAAAGAAAATATGGGACATCTACACAATGGAATACTATTCAGCTATAAACTGATTCCTTAAGGATATTTTGCTGTATTCTAGACCAGTGCCTATCCCAATTGTCATCAGAGAAGCTTCATCCAGCAACTTATGTAAACAGATTCAGAGACCCATAGGTGGGGCTCAGGGAATCCTGTGGAAGAGGGGGATGAATGACTATAGGAGACAGAGGGGTCAAGAAAATCCACAGAGTCAACTAACCTGGACTCATCGGGGCTCACAGAGACTGACATGGCTATCACAGAGCCTTGCTGGGTCTGCATTAGACCCTTTGCGTACATGCTGTGGTTGTTTAGCATGGGGTTTTTGTTGGTCTTTTAACAGTGGGAGCAGGGCCTGTTTCTGACTCTTTAGCCAGCTTTGGGACCCTTTTCCTTCTACTAAGTTGTCTTGTCCAGCCTAGATATGAGGGTTTATGTCTATCCTTATTGCATCAGATTATATCACTGGGACACCTGCTGTTTTCTGAAGGGAAATGGAGGAGCAGTGGATCTGGGAGAGAGGGGAGGTAGAATGAGAGGAAGGAGGAGAAGCTATAGTAGAAATGCACTCCATGAAAAAAAAGAAGAAGAAGAAGAAGACCGTTTGGAGCCAAAAATTCACCAGGGACTGGGAAGGTCTCGTACTCAGAAAGCTACCTGCACCCACACATTTCTCTCTTGATTTAACACTATAAACAGAGTCACTTACTACTTTCTTTTCTTTGGATGTTGAGTGAAGCACAGTCTTTGAAGCTAGGTGTGTGCTCGAAGCATCTCAGAGGTTTTATGCAGAAACTGAGTGCTCAGTGCACTTGTCACAGACTCTAGCTCAGTGTCTTTGAGCAGTACTTCATTAAGTCTGTAATGGGATATCTTAGTCATTCTAGGACCCTACACACTTTCATTCTGATGTTTTAGATCACCTCATTCACACACAAAAACATATTTGTTGCTTTTTATAAAAGGGAATATAGATTAATTCATACATTCATCAATTTAGGATTTTAGAATAATCCTTATATTTCATTCATCATTTTATGCATTTATTTATGGAATTTCAATAACTACTAATGTCATGGAAAACGTATGTCTTTGTTGGTACTCAACACATGCTGAGACCTATTCTCTATGTCTGTATTCCTAGTCAAATATGAACTTGCTGATCTTTCTCTGGCTGTTGGTAGGCAATGCAACCTTCCAAATACTTTAGGAACCTTTAGGAACAAAAACCACACACATAACAAAATAAATTGTAATAAGATAAAACACGGGGCTTGAGAGATGGCTCATCTGTTAAGAGCACTGACTGCTCTTCTGTAGGTCCTGAGTTCAAAACCCAGCAACCACATGATGGCTCACAACCATCTGTCATGAGATCTGATGCCCTCTTCTGGTGCATCAGAAGACAGCTACAGTGTACTTATTTGCTGGGCAGTGGTGGCACATGCCTTTAATCCCAGCACTTGGGAGGCAGAGGCAGGCAGATTTCTGAGTTTGAGGCCAGCCTGGTCTACAGAGTGAGTTCCAGGACAGCCAGGGCTACACAGAGAAACCCTGTCTCAAAAAAACAAATAAAAAACAAAAACAAAAACAAAAAGATAAAACATATCTATAATGCTAGCACTTTGAAGACAGTGGCAGGCATAGCTCTGTGAGTTTGAGAGCAGCTGGGACTACAGAGACTACAGAGTGAGTTCCAGAAAGTGTTACACAGAGAAACTTTGTCTCAAATACCAAAAAAAGAGGGGGGGGGGCAGAGAGGGAGCATATCCAGATGGAAGGGGAGATGAGGAAGAACTGGGAGGATCAGCAGAAGAAGAAACTGCAAACTGCGATCAGAGTATGTTGTATGAGAAATAAATCTATTTTCAATAAAAGAAAAGGAGAAAAGGAAAAAATACACAAAACTGGAAGCCATAATGCATGAGCCAGACCTGTAAGGTAAAACTGAATGAATGAATGAATGAATGAATGAATGAATTAATTAAAATAAGGGCCTGGCACCATCTGCACATATTTTTAAACAAACACAATGTTTCACTGTGTCCTTTTCAAAAACAAAAGAAAAGGAAAAATGCTTTTAGAACATATTTAAATGAAAATAGTTGTTTAAAAGCAGAGTATGAAGAAGACACTCTCAACATTACTGAGATCAAAGCTATACATTGTAATCTAAGTATTATAATTATGAATAATGTGCCTATTAAAATTTATATTTAAGTGCATACATTAATGTATTTTACTTTAAATATTCAAGGAGTGATATTATGTGCATGTCGTACATCTGGGTAAACATCAATAATCAGGTTGTACAAGTATTCTGGCCCCAAATACATAAACAAATAGTTTTTCCACCCCAACTACAATATTCTTGAACATAAATATCTATCTGCCTATTGAGATCTTCTGTGCCATATATTTCATTAAAACGGCATGATAGTTAAAACATAATTCAGCTAAGGCTTATATTTTCTAACTTGATAAAGTAATTTGGAAGATGTCAACTCAAAGCATAGAATGCTGACTATTTTAGAGAAATAAAGGAGAGGCACATTTATTCTAATAAGAATATGCATGGCCTGAAGTCACACCTTGTGCTACATCTAACAGTATTCTTGGTTTATCATATTTTGAAATCCACACCTCATATTTTCTATTTCCTTATATGGATGGTGCTAACGACACACAAGGTAAAGCTATTAGCTCTCTAGTGGAATAGGATTTATGTAATTTCAGCTGTCAAATAATGTGGGGGAGGGAGAATTCTGATAACCTTAGGAGTCAAAATACGTTAGAAAGAACAAACAACAATAATTCATCAATCACATTCTTTATGTCAGCTAAAAAAAAATTAAACATGTAGAGTATGTCCATTTTGGAGAATCCAGTGACTTAGTTTATAGAGGACTTTAAAAGCAACTTTAAATTAGTTTCTTTTATAAAGCTGAAAGTAGCAGAAAGCTAGGAAGGCATGCTACATTCCTACTGGCAAGAAAATACTTTCTTTGTGACTTTAATTACAAAGGAAATAACCTTGTATTTCTTTAGGAAAGTAAGGGGTGAAGAGTATTCTGCTTCTTCTTTTTAAAATCATTTTATTTGTTTACATTTCAAATGATATCCCCCTTCTCCGTTACTCCTCCACAAAACCCCCAACCCACCCTTCTTCTCTCCCCTCCCCTTTGCCTCTCTGAGTATGCTTCTCAACCCACTCACCCATTCCCACCCCTCTAGCATCCCTCAGTGTTGGGGCATCAAGCTTCCACAGGACCAAGGGCTTCCCCTCCCATTGATGTCAGATAAAGCCATCCTCTGCTACATATGTGTCTGGAGCCGTGGATCCCTCCATGTATATATTCTTTGGTTGGTGGTTTAGTCTCTAAGAGCTCTGGGTGGTCTGGTTCATTGATATTGTTCTTCCCATGGGGTTGCAAGCCCCTTCAGCTCCTTCAGTCCTTCCCCTAACTCTTCCATTGGGCTCCCAGAGCTCAGTCTGATGGTTGACTGTGAGTAACTGCATCTGCATTGGTCAAGTGCTCAGGGAATAGCCATACCAGGCTCCTGTCAGCAAGAGCTTCTTGGCATCAGCAATAGTGTTGGGGTTTGGTGTCTGTAGATGGGATGAATCCCTAGGTGGGGCAGTCTCTGGGTGACCTTTCCTTCAATCTCTGTTCCATTTTTTGTCCCTGTCTTTCCTTTAAAGGAAAACATTTCTGGATTAACAATGTTAAGATGGGTGGGTGGCCCCATCTCTCAATTGGAGGCCATGCCTATCTACTGGAGGTGATGTCCACAGGTTCTCTCTCCCCTTTTTTGTATATTTTAGCCCCATCACTGTTGGGTCCTAGGAGTCTCTCACTTCCCTGCAGTCTGGAACTTTCTAGTATCTACCCCCAGTCCCCCCCTCTCCCCTCCACTGCTACCTATTTCTATTCGATTTCCTGACCCTCTGTATTTCTCTCCCATCCCTTCCAGTTCCTGATCCTGCCTCCCCTTTTCCCTCCCCCTTCTCTCTCCCTCCCAGGTTTCTCCCTTCTTCTACCTCCTGTGACTATTTTGTTCCCCCTTCTATGTAGGATTGAAACATCCACACTTTCATCATTATTCTTCTTAAACTTCATATGGTTTGTGGGTTGTATTGTAGGTATTCTGATCTTTTGAGCTAATATCCACTTATCAATGAGTACATACTATGCATTTTCTTTTGTGTCTGGGTTACCTCACTCAGGATAATATTTTTTAATTACATCCATTTGCCTGCAAATTTTATGAAGTCATTGTTTTTAATAGCTAAGTAGTACTCCACTATGTAAATATACCACATTTTCTGTATCCATTCTTCTTTTGAGGGATATCTGCATTGTTTCCTGCTTCTGGCTATTATAAATAAGGCTGCTGCAAACATAGTGGAGCATGTGTCCCTGTTATATGTTGGGGCATCTTTTGGCTTTATGCCCAGTAGTAGTATAGCTGGGTCTTCAGGTAGAACTATTTCCAATTTTCTGAGGAACCATCAGATTGATTTCCAGAATGGTTGTACCAGCTTGCAATCCCACCAGCACTGGAGGAGTGTTCCTCTTTCTCCACATCCTTGCCAGCATCTGCTGTTACCTGGGTTTTTGATCTTAGCTATTCTGACTGGTGTGAGGTGAAATTTCAGGGTTGTTTTGATTTGCATTTTCCTGATGACTAAAGGTGTTGAACATTTCTTTCTTCCTTCCTTCCTTCCTTTTTACCTACCTTTCTTCCTTCCTTCCTTCCTTCCTTCCTTCCTTCCTTCCTTCCTTTCTTTCTTTCTTTCTTTCTTTCTTTTTATAGGTATCTATGTTAATATATTTATAATGAGAAATTATAACAAGTAACACACTTTGAATTGAACAATGGCATACAGGATGTCATAATTTGAAGTGGAAAGATGTATTTTCTTTCTGCCTCTCACACCTCTCTAATGATTTTTTCACCAGTAAATTTTGGTTGAAAAAACTTAGATACTCTCTTCATATGACATTTTGGTAGTATCTCTCCCCCACCCCCTAGGGAAAAAAAACAATAAAAAAACTGTAAAATGTACTTCAATATTTCCTTTGGCACAATCATTTGTTATTTTTAAAAATCTTTCAGCTTTATAGTTCATTATTGGTGGTAGGTATACTTTTATTATTTCAACATTTTTATTTTTTATTTTGCCAAATTTAAGGAAACTATTAGTAACTAAATTTGAAATGTAAATAAAGAAAATATCTAATTAAAAAAAGAAAAAAAGAAAAAAAGGAAAATAATATTTCTTCAATATTATTTTGAAGAATAATATTCTCAGCCATTCAAGATCCTCAGTTGAGAATTCTTTGTTTAGCTTTTTACCCCATATTTTTATGAGTCTCTTCTTTAATCCTGCATTTGTCTCCTCTATCTAGTATAAAAGCCTTAATTTGTTGATTTTATTCTCTGTGTTTATTTACAAAAATGCATGTCTTGTTTAAGATTTAGATCTCTGGAAACTGAGGCAAGGCTGACTGTTGCTGGTAGAAGGGTCAGTTTGGTGAGCCCCTGTGGGCTGTCCCTCTATTAAGTCACTGTAGGCAGAGGCTATGGTGCAATTGAAGCCAGAGCTCTAACAAATGGCTCAGTGTTTCCCAGAATTAATTTTATATACTCATATCAGTTTTCTATCTCTAAAGGTCATAAACAAATTTTGTCTTTAGAGTACCTTCATGTCTCATGAGGACCTTGATGCTGGCTTCTAGATATTATTCTCAAAATAGTCTTCCATCACGCTGCTCACTAGAGAATTAAAAAGTGGACCATACACAATCATTATCCCTCCAAGATGATACATATACCTACCTCATTCATTCCACCAGCAGCAAATATCTTAAGATTATGTCATTGGTTTATGTTTATTTTCATTGTTTTGCTTTCTGGGTTTTGTAACGGAAAAATGTTTAAGTATTTTTTGGGACTTATTTTTTATTTTAAAATTTTGTTTAAACTGAAATTAGGAGACAAAACATAATATCATTGAATTTATGTAAAATATTTATTTTGTCATGCATATGTTAATGAAAATAATGCTGGTTTGAAGTGATATTCTAAATTGTTTAAAGAACAATTAATAATTTTAAAGTTATTATACTTTTAAATTAATTTCTTAATTATAATGAAAGCAATGGACTTCACTATGGCATACGCATGCTTCAGTGTCATTATACTCTGTCTAACAGATGATCCTCCTCCACCACTCCTTCCTTCTTGCTATTTCCCTTCCACACACTAAATCCTTCCCATCTCTGCTTCCACCCATGTGCATTTTACTCTTCTCCTTTCTTCCCTCCTTGCAGACCTATTTCCTGTCATGATCTCCTTACTATTTTCATGATCTGTACATACGGACACACAGATACATACACAAATGTACATTTATGTCCATATATTCATACATATGCATATATCATTTTAAACTTAGTTTCCACACATGAGTGAAAATATTCCGTTTTTCCAGATCTGACTTCTTGGAACAAAATGTTTTCTTCTTCCATCCAGTTTCCTGCAAATGCTGCAATTTCATTTTTCTTTATTGTTAAGCACAATTTTGTTGTGTATATGTACCACATTTTCTTTACTTATTCATCTATCAGTAGATATCCAGGCTGGGTTCCTTCCTTAGTTACTGTGAACAGTGCTTCAATAAATACTTGGATGTGCAAGCATCTTTCTGTCTAAGTGAGAACTAGTAGATACCAAGTCCTTTGGTATAAGTGAATGGATGGGTTATATGATTAGGTTTTATTTTTGGTTTTGGTTTTTGTTTTTTGCTTGAAATGCCATACTGTTTTCCATTGTGGTTGTACAAATTTACACTCACAGCAGCCATATCTAAGACTTTCCATTTCTCCACAGCCTCACTAGCAAGATTGTAGATTGTGGTGTGGTGTGGTGTGGTGTGTGTGTGTGTGTGTGTGTGTGTGTGTGTGTGTGTGTGTGTTCATTAGCTGTTCTGACTGGAGTGAGATGAATCTCAAAGCAATTTTAATTTTTACCTCCTTTCTGACTAAGGACATTGAAAACTTTTTCAAATATTTATTGAACATTTGTATTTCTTCTTATGAGATCTTTCTATTCAGCTTATTAGTTCATTTATTGAATAAATGATTCTGTGAGTGTTTAGGCTTTGCAGTTCTTTATATAAAGGTACTAATTTCCTGCCTGTTATGTAGTTGGAAAACATATATTCCCTTCCATAAGTTCCGTCTTCACTCTGATGATGGGTTCCTTTGTCAGAGGGAAGCTGTACAATCACATGAATTTCCATTTGTCAGTACCGTGGACTGTTTCAGTGCTGTGTGAGTGCTTTGTAGATCTGCCCACATCGTGCTTACAGCTTCAAGGGCTTCACCTTTGTTTATCTCTAGAATGTTCCAAGTTTCAAGTTTCACATTAAGGTATTTGTCATATTTTAAAGTATTTTTGTAAAGAGTGAGGGACACGGGCCTCTTGGCATCCTTCCACATGAGAAAACCCATTTCCCCAGCACTGTTTCCTACAGAGGCTGCCTTTTCTCCACTGTCTCTCTGTTTGGGGCACCTTTAAAAAATTAGGTGGCTATGCTTTATCTCTGAGGCCTCTGTTCTATTCCTCTGCTCTACACATCTGCTTTTGTGCAAGTACCATGCTATTTTCTTCCTCTGGCTCCTTAAAATTACTGGAAATTGGATATTATTATACACCTATCATCATTCTGCTCATTATTGTTTTGGCTATTCAGTGTCTTTTGCATTTCCATGTGAAACTTGAGATTTTTTTCGATTTCTGTAAAAACTTTGTCATTGAGACTTTGATACGGATTGTATTGAAACCATAGCTTACTTTTGGTAACATAGTCATTTTTATGATATTACTCTTGCCAAATCCATGAATATAGGAGTTTTCCCATCTTCTCTTGTTTTCTTTTTCTTAAATTAATGACAAACATCAAGTAAGAAAGGTTCCTGGCACATATGTAAGTCTTTTTCAAATAGTAAACAGAAAATAAGTACATCAGTCGATACCAGGTAGACACAAGTACAATCCATGTCATTTAATTTGATTTATTTTATAAGATCACCTAGAAAAAAATTAATAACTATGTAAATTAATCTATTTTCTGAATCTTGATTCAGCACTAGGAGCTGGGCAAAGGGAGATAGTTTTTTCTGAGTGACTAACCAAAGTGTCCAGTGATGGAAGAGGGAATCTTTCATGTTTAATGTCATTACAGCCATGTTAAGACTGTTTTACAAACAAAAAATTAACTGTGTTTTTCATTATTGCAAAGTCAAATCCAGTGAGAACATAAAATTTCATGTTGAATATAGAGAGAAAATTGCTAGTGCATTGATATAAACAGTTCCATAGCTCTACAGGAAAGAGAATCCTGACTTGAATTCCACATATATATGCAGATAGATAGATAGATAGATAGATAGATAGATAGATAGATAGATAGATAGATAGATAGAATGCTAGTCATGGTAATTATTACAAAAACAGCAAGAGATAGTATTACTCTGGGCATTATAGACATTGTAAATTTGTTAAATTGTCTCTTTCCTCTAATAACACAATGGTGGAGACACGTATCATTTCTACACTATTTTGGCAGAAAGAGCCAGGGGAAGTAAAATATAAGTGAAGTTGATAAAAATGCCATTAAATGATGTGTGCAGGACTAGATTTTATTATATCTAACTATTTTAGTTGATGTCCAAGACTTCCTCAAATGGGATTACAGGGTGGAAACCTATCTTTGCTTTTGTGGTGGTTGCTGTGACACGTCACATACTGCCTTGACGGAACTCGAAAGCAATGCTGGTAGGACAAACATCTCCTGTGAGATACTCAGTTACTAAAAAGGCTTTCAACTCTTCTTCGTTTGACAATGCTTTATCTTGCATTTTGGTAAATACTATTTAACTTACAATGTTTTGGTAAATTCTTGTTTAACTGCAGTGCTTTAAGTCATTTGCAGAAAATGGAATTATATCAAACATCTTGACAGCATCTATTCAAATACTTTTTTTCTTTTCACATGACTTATGTTTATTGATGTTCTATTATTAAACCATTTTTACACTCCTAGACTAAATCTAATTAGTAGAAATGATCACTTAAATCATATTCCTGGGTTTGGGCTGGGAGTTCTTAATTTAAACATTTTGCTTTTAGATGCTGTATCCTGCAGAACACTGCAATTACATTAATATCTCAACAGAAAAATGTGTAAATATTTACAGTGGATAGCACAAAGCTTATGAGTTCATGTTTTCTAATAAATGTTTTGTGTACATACATAAACATGCCTGTGTATGTATATGTGTGGTGGACAAGCGCACTCGCACACTCGCACCCACAGGTGTGTGTGTGTGTGTGTGTGTGTGTGTGTGTGTGTGTAATTCTTCATTTATCTTGGGTTTTGGTAAATACTATTTATCTATTTAATTTGTGTGTCTGAGTATCTGTGTGTGAGAGACAGAGACAGAGAGACAGAGAGACAGAGACAGAGAGACAGAGAGACAGAGAGACAGAGAGACAGAGATTTGACACTTTGTTTTGGATATAAAAGCTGAGGAGAATAGTGAACCTCTGTGCATTATATCTCAGAACTGCATCTGATTATTTACATTCTAAAATGGTATGATTTTTAAATACTCTATAGCTATTGTTATGCTCAATTTTTACCTTTCACAAGAAAAACTACTTTTATTTAGCATTTGTACTTTTGGAAATGTATTTAATAAATTTGTATTATAATAATAAATGTATTACTTTGAAAAGTTCAGTGGTAAGAACGGAGTCAAGTCCTGGAATTTAGAAGGTGTTTATAGAGTCCTAGGTGAGAAACAGCATAAGACTCAGAAAATAATATCTTCCAGACAATCTCTGACACAGAGAGGCTCCTAGCAGCAGAATAGTGTTGTCAGTACCTTTGAGTCTGCAGTCACTCAGGTTCAAGGTGAAGGGAACAGACCAGCAGAGGCTCGAATGATAGGAAATTCCTTCTGGTTTTGGAGAAATCAAGCAATCCTTCCCACTCTTCCTTTGTTCAGGTCTTCCTTGTGTCTATAAGGATCCTCTCGACTCTGCATTCCTCACATCACTGGAGCCAGCATCAGTATCTTCAGAGGCAGCCTGTCACCTGCAACAATATTGACATCTCACTCTAAGCTTGCCATGGGAGTTTGAGTTTCTAGGTCTTCCTTACCAATGACAATCATGAGAAAGTCAGTTGTCATGTTCAGAAACCCTTGGGAGCTATAAAGTAGAATTTGCTAGAGCTACTGGGAGTTGTAGTTTCCATCACATGCATTTGATAGTTCAATTCACATCCTCTCATTAGCATCTCAGAATAGAGCTATTTATTGAGAAATCACCCATCAGAAGGATAAAAAAAATCTATGAATTTAAGTCTTTGAGGGGTGAACTACTTTACACAGTTTGCTTAATAATCTTTGAATGGATTGGGAAGAAATGATGGATGTCACATGATGTGACTTCAGCTTGAGGGTTATATTTGAACTTTAGCATGTACTATCTATTTCTATGAACCATTGTAGAGAGTTTCCGAGCACACAGACTCTCATACCCATGTCTTTAGTGTTCTTACCATTATTTCAATGTCTGTTTGCATCTGAATTTTACTTTAGATAGCTTTAGATGGCAATCCTCATACTTATTTTATTTTTTACTTTTGTTTATTTACTTCTTAAAGTTCATGGATTTAAATTTTTTTAAATGTAGATTGGTGTTGTGTCTATATATCTGTCTGTGTGAGGGTGATGATCCTGGAGTTTCAGTTGTGAGCTGTCATGCAGGTGCTGGAAATTGAACCAGGATCCTCTGGAAGAAGAGTTAGTGCTCTTAACTGCTGAGCCAACTCTCCAGCCCTTTATCTTATTTTAAAGAGAGAAACCTCTAGCTAATAGACAAATAAACATTAGCTTTGAGAAGTTTACCTTAAACTTTTGACTCCAGAATAACAGAGGAGTCTATATGTTTTAAATAAAGATATATTTACATTTTTTTCTGTTAATCTATCTATCGAAACACATCGATCACACAAATGTTTTGGGCAAAAATCTTCTGTTACTTACATTTTATTTTTCTCAAAGGGTTCACAAATGGAATTCTTTTCTCTCAGAGGTTGTTATTTTCCTTGTCAACCCAATAGTCAAACTTTAAAAACTGTTAGAAAATCACAGGATGATCCTTAGTTTTAAATCAAATGTACCTTCTTAAAAAATAAACTCAACTGGTCAGTAGAGGAAAGAATATCTGATTGCTCAGAGACTTCATTTGTTTTCTCTTAGTCTGTCTCAGCTTTTTCCTCTTCATCACGATTCCTTTGGAATGATGACTGAGGTTTCCATCATCAGAAAACATTGATGCGTTTTGTGGCAAAATCCCTGGTATTTGTCAGAAATCACTGGGACACCTGGGTTGAGTGTACAGAAAGAGAGACACTGAAGGAGAGAGAGAGAGAGAGAGAGAGAGAGAGAGAGAGAGAGAGAGAGAGAGAGAGAGAGAGGTATCTAGGTGCAGAAGCACTTTGAACAAAAGTTATAGGGAACAGACACTGTCTACAACCTTAGGTATTCCTTTGGAAGTCCACATGCATTCTCTGCTCCATTAGGGAATAACTTCTTACTAGATTTCACAATCTCCCTGATCAACAATCTCCCTGATCAATTATTATTTCTACTTTTGATTTTTTTCTTTCAGGTATTGGGTAATTTAATTTGATTTAGAGTGAGCTTGAACTATTTGACAGCCTTGGAGTCAAGTCTACACAGGTCTGCCATTCTGTTCTGGACCAGGGCTCTCTCCCATTATGTAGCTAGCTCCCTACATGTGCTTCTGATTCTTTCTAGGACTACATGCTCTTGACTGTGGGTGCAATATAACCAGCTGCTTCCTGTTCCTTCCATGCTGACCTCCCTGCAATGACAGACTATAACCCAGAACTGTGAATAAGTTGTTTTAATTTATAACATTTAATAAGTAAAAACTACATTTCACAAAAGTCAAAGTGGAGAAGCACTCTAAAATATAAGATTTGGGGGGAATGTCTTTAACCAACTCTCCCAGAACACAGATATTTGAGGGTATTTGAGGGAGGTTTTGCAGATGGGAGACCAAGAAGGGAGAATAACATTTGAAATGTAAATAAAATAATCAATAAAAATGTATTTGAGGTGCTTATAAACAAAGTTTAGAGTAAATCTACTTGGCTTTTAATGTAAAGTCAATTTGGGGAAAGAAATGACGAGTGGCTATTGTTTAACACAGTGTAGATGGAGCTTTTGAGATCTTACAGCCTATCAGTTTGCTTTCCAATGCCAACATTTAACCAACGTTGTGTAATAAGTTTGAGATCCTAAAATTCAAGGCGAGATAGCTGTGGAGTATGTGTAACAGCAAACACTTTTCCACAATATTCTTTCTGAGTAGTAACAAAAATGTGTTTGGAAGCTTATTGGATTATTAAATAGTTAACTGTAGAAAATAAGTAATGCTTCACAAATTCTTTAGCCAAAAACAACCTGCTCATATCAGTTCCATTCCTATTTCTACTCTTCAGTTGCTTATTTGTAATTTGCTTGTAGCAGTAAATCTCCAACCCAAATTTGCCAGTGCAAGGAAAACACAACTCAATTAATATGAATACAAGATGCGTGCCTAGATTGGGCAGATCTACCACTACACTACTATATTCCCCATCTATGAGGCCCCTTATAACTTGCAGTTTCTCCAGGCCAAGTTCTGCTCCATTGTCCTTTGACTTCCTCCTCATCCATTGTCCTTTGTCCTCTCTCCTTCCTCCTCTGTGTCCTTAAAACTTTTCAACGCCTCCTTCCCTTCCACTGCCCAGTCACAGGCTCTAGCCTTGATTTTACAAGGTAAGGTGGGGACAGGGTTCACAAGAAGTCACCTGAGTACTGATTCACTCCCAGGCCTAGGCAACCCCCTCCTGGGAAAGTGGAATTAGCATCAAAATACAAACACCACCAGGGCAATCCACAACATTTCCCCCTTTTTGTCCAATTAAAAGGCTCTTTCTCCTCAGATATACATTGAGTACAAATATGTTTATTTTGCTTTGCTTTGATATAGAATATGTCCAAGAAGCAACAACTGGCTTCCTGCTTACTCTGTTGCCCAGGCTAGCCTTGAGTCATTCCCCTGCCTCTGCTTGCCTGGAGCTGGGATTACAGTTATGTGTCATGGTACCCACCATCAGGCTGTTATCTTTTGTTCAGTGTTCATGAAATCATAGAAAGCAGAGCGGAGAACACCAAGCACACAGGCAAACACAACAGTTCAGACCCCAAAAAAGAGATGTGACTCTGGTGTTTGTCATTCATGGGAAAAAGTAAAAGACATGGAATTACATAGTACAGTTTATGGGAAGAACAAAATCTTCTTTGTAGATGGCAATGAAGAATTTAAAAGATAAAAATCAACATCTTGCATTTGATATCTATCCCAAACAGTGGCCTTAAGAAAATGATATTATAAGACCTGTTTTCTCTCCCAGGAATAATTCTACATGGCCTCTTGTCCTAGCTAACGTTCATGCTGATTAATCTACCATCTCTGCAAGTGGAAGCCAAGGTTCCTCTTGAATGTTCACTTGAGCTCACGCAAGTTTCTGTGACAAACCTGGACTTGCCTGAGTGCTTAAGGAGCTGGGGTGACTAAGGAACAGGATGCGGAGCAGCAGGGATGGGGTCCCACGGCCTTGGAGCCTAGGTCAGCGCCTGGGTGTTCACTGAACATGTTTAGATGAGTAGGCATGGCTGTGAAAGCAGAATTTGGACCACACAGTCACTAAGATGATCACTCGGTTCATTCCAGTAGCGAAGTGCATTTAAAGTATGCATCCAGGATTGATTACGATTTGTAGATTGAGATATGTTTAACAATTGGAGACAATATTTTATATGGGTCAGAGAATGTCTTTTACCCCAAAATATGATTTTTATTTTTGGCAGCTACTCTTTTATCCATGGCCTCCCCTACAAACACACACACACACACACACACACACACACTAAACAAACAAACAAAGACATGTGTTATTTAAAAGCACCTTCCAAGTATTTTTTTCTTGAAATATAATACAAATTTAGCATGGTCTCCTCAGAATCCCAAGAACCTAATAGTCCCAGCTGAGATTTCTGAAGCCATGGGATTCAAATACAGAGAGGTAACACCACTTAGAGGTGTGCTTTTTATTAAAGTTTCATATCAGAACTGTTACCTGGGCCTCTCAAATTAGGGTAACTAGACTGGGTGTGGATTGGAATACTGTGCATTGTCTCATGGGTCAGCTGCCAAGCCAGCTTTGGTTTGCAGCAAACTTTCTGTCAATAGAGAATATCATGTGGCACCAAGAGGACGTTCATTCTCGGTTCTTTTGGCCCTTTGCCTGCAGATAGTCCCAGTAAGCACAAGTCTACAGCCTAGCTTTAGAAGAGTTACACTCCACATCAAGCTTGACATTTTTTTCCCTTAACACCATACGCAAATTAAAGAGCTACTTCATTTCTTTTGCGTGGCAATAATGTAGCCGTTTATCAATTTACCATTCCTAAGAATTTTTCTCTCTTTTGCTCTCTGTTTTCCCCACTTTATTTTTTCCTAGAAGCTACTGTTAGAATCAATACCTCTTTCCTAGCTTGTTCACCACCGTCTCCCTACCCTTCCTTCCATAGTATCTGAGATCAGCCACGTTTAATTCTATGCCCAAGTGCGGTGCTTCATGGTCTTTGGATAATTCTCCTTGGCTTCTTGTAACATTATTTTTTCACTGGCTACCTTTCCTTGACTCTCTCTAATGAGGCAGCTCATTTTGTCAAGCTGGTTTGCTCATTAACAAAGTGCCTAAGAATTGTGTAGCTATAGACTGTTCATATAAAAATTGGAAGTAAATATTATTTAGGTTGTCAAACTGCTACTATTAAGACTGAAAGATAAGATGGCACTCTTAGCAAGAGCAGATGTTTGGGGCACATCCTTGCCACGCATCTGTTTATTAATGAGGGGTAAGCAAGAGCTTTGGGAGAGTGTGGCTGTATTTACTTTAAGACACATTCCATTGGCTTTCAATTTACATCCTAACAAAAGTGTGTATAATGTGGCAGAAGTGTTTTATGTGATTAAGGACTGTTTATTCTGGATTTGTAATTAATTTAATTGTAACATCTAGAGGACTGCAATTTTGAAAAACTTTCACTCTTGATTGCCTATTATTCACATGACAACACTGAAAGAATGTGACACTATTATAAATGGAAATGTAGCAAGCAGTTGTCCTGATTTAATAACATTTAAAAAGAAAAAGTGGAAAGTTCTGTATAAATCATACATGTGCATAAAGGTGGCACAAAGAACACTGTGGTTTTCCCGTAACATTTAGATCTGAGCTGGGAGACACAGCACTCAGTCACTGTCCTAAAACACGCGCTCATGACTTTACTCTTAAGCTTGCTGCAGAGAGATTTCATTTCTTAATAAAAGCTGGGTGAAGAAAAGAATTCATTCGGCTGCTGTGTTAAAGGGTCTCCTTAGAGCCAGGTCCCACTTTGAGGTCAGCAATAGACCTTCATTTGTTTGAACTATGGTTTTACTAAATCCAGTCACACATTAAAAGGAAGTGGTTGATTAGTTATGCTGTACCAACAAAGAAAAGTTATGACACCATACTGATCTACGTTATGGCGAAACCCTGACCCCATCTGAAATGATTGGTGCCATTAAAAAGATTGATTGAAATGCATGGGAGTCATAATTCAATGAATTGGTAAGAATAGAGCCATCGAATTCAAACTGTATGACTTCTCCTGTGTGATGCAGAACGAAGATCCCATGCACACTTGTCTCAAAACTGCACTGTACCACAGGAAGTGTTGCTCAAATGGACATAGAGTAATTCTGCACTTTTCATGTCCATTTAGTCATATCAACTCAAAATAATTATATTCAGTAAGTAATTTCTAATTCAGAACAGATTCCTAAGACAATGGTCTGTTTATAGTCCAGGCATAAATGGATGACTCCTAATTATTTCCTTAAAATACCTATATTAATTTGGAGTATAATTGCTCTCAAGTTATAATAGGGGAAAAATTTAAATAGGAAAAAATTATGGAGAAGAAAACTTCCACAACTAATATCGACCATTTACACTTTCATTTTTCTTCTTGTAATATTCTATAAAATGATGTTTATTTTGTTGGTCTCTGAAATAATGTCTGCATGTGTGTTCATGTGTGTGTGTGTCTGTCTGTCTGTCTGTGGTTATGTGGTCATGATTGCCCTCAAGTGTCTTTGTTTACCATCCCCCACCTTACTTTTAGAGAAGGGATCTCGATGAACCTCTAACTCACTGGCTTTGCTAGGCTGGCTGGCCAGCAAGCTTTAGGATCCTCCTGTCTCTGCTTCCCCAGCACGAGGATGAGAGCTGCACGATGCTCCAGGAAGCTGTGGAGGTGACAGCTGGAGATCCAGACTTGGCTCCTCAAGTTTGCACAATAAGTACCTTACCAACCATGCCACCTCCGCTGTTCTTAGGACATACCTTTATTATGCTCTAACTGAAACATTTTACGTGAATTGGTCTTTCTCACTCAAATCACTGTTGAGCTCCTACCATTAGCAGGTTAGATCGTAATTGTAGAATCAGAGATTTCCTTGAGATGAAATGCTGTATATTTCATATGTATATAGTTTGATTAGTCTTCATTTTTCCCCAAACTTAAAGCTGGCTATAACTTTTCAAATAAATTAAACATGGCTGTCTAGCCACACATGACATCATAGAAACATTTCCCACACCTACACAATGCACAGGTCTAAAAGGTGGAGTAAGATATTTTGAACTTAGAATATGTAAGAGTAAGTTTTATACAGATGGTTCATGGAGCAAACACTGAAGAAGTCCTGTTATTATAGCTATAAACACTGTTGTAAATAATGAAGGCATCCGGCCAGCCTGAATTCCTAACTTATCTTATATGTTACATGTCATCTTAGGAGTCTTTATATTATTTATTGTTTTACCTATAAATGTCTCAGTTCACACACACTCTTCCACGTGGAGGTAGTTCTACCTGGAATTCTGACAGTCACCCCTCTCGTTGCTCGGCTATCTTTTGTTATGTGGATAAGACTTTATGCTGCTCATTACTGCTTGTCATTTAGAGCTTTCTCTTATGAAAGCTTAAAATCTACACATGTCATAGTTGAAAACTGTATGAGTGTGAATCCAGAAGAAATTATTAATTGAGTTATTTTTAATCTTGACAAGCATCTCTTAAGTATTTCTACCTCATGGCCATAATTGGGGAGGTCTTTAAAAACTGAAGACAGGTATGAATCATTTTCCTTCAAAAGGACTGAATTTCATGCTGTATAAATACCACTTTAAGCTTCTTGCTAAACATGGATGCTTCTTATTTCCTTTCCTATTTGCATCCATTATCCAGATAAAATCTACAAGATGCTTAATATATACCAAGTATTCAAAAGCCATATGGGTTAAAACCCTCTAAAATGAAATGTGTCTCAAATATTTACTGTTTAAGAATAAAGACCACAGAGAAATTTCTCACGGGATCTCGTAAAATCCCTCCAGTGGTTATGAGAGGTGGAGAGAGCTTTGGAAAGGACTGACAGTCCACCACCACTGCCTACCTTCCTGGGAAACACCTAAACTGATATCTGCAGCATCCAAAACCTTCCCTGGAGTGCTCATTGCTCCCTAATCTGGATACGCTGTGTTCCATGGAGGCTTCTAATCACTGTCCAGTATGCTAGTGGATGATGTATGTTTTGTAGCTAATGGACTCGAATAGATCTTTGAATTTCACAGCTCGGTGAGTGTGTACTCCATTTTCTTTCTGGCTGCGCTGCTGCACTTTTTAAAAAGAGAACAGTTTCATATATTGAAGCGAAACCATTAAGAAACTGGCAAAATCTGCTTGGCACACGATCAGAGCAGGCAGGAAAGTCACAATTAGAATCCTGTAACTATTGATGCTAACAGTCATTTGGCCAAAATCCTTGACATTGTTGAATGATTTGATTATTTCTCAATTAGAAATAGCATGCAGGGTAGAGTCCATTGTTTTCTGTTGGGCTCACTGTCAAGATTTCTGCAGTACCATAGGTAGATAGATGAAGTACTGATACGGAGAAGTTAGAGATGACATTTATGGCAAATTAATCATGTGCCATGTTTACATTGAGATGGTTTGGAAAAAACTTTCCATAAGCACCGTAATGTTTCTTATATTTAAACTTCTCATTTCTAAGACTAAGAGTGTAAGAACATTTGATCTGAATAATTTCACCGATTTAGAAATCATCAAAACAGTTCTATACTAGCTTTACACACACTTGATTAAAGAAAAGTTTCACGTACAGTAATTTTATCATCACAAAAGAAGTAGAAAGGTACATTCATGTTACTTCATGAGAAAATTAATACTGTGCATTCATGTGACTAAAAAGATTAAGCTACTTTAAGTGCTTCAAATTAGCATCAAAGCTAGATATTTGTCCCAGACTTGAAAAACTAGTGCAGTATGCTTGGAATCAAAATTAGGAAAAGAAGCCCTAGGGTTGAGGATCTGTAACCCAAGACTCAGCCTCCCATCTGTGGTATACACAAAGTTTTACTGGAATGAAGCTGTGCCCACTGCTTTATGCCATCCTCTGTTACTGCCTCACTACGGCGGCAGAGCTGGAATGGCTGCAGAGGACACAACATGGCCTTCAACCCTGAACATGCGGATATCTATCACTGCACAGGAAGATTCTCACAATGATTTCTAAACCAAAGAGGCTGATCATCTAAACAACAGCCTGGGGAGGATCTCAAATCCATGAAGAATCTCTGAAAATAGATGTGACTACTCACATCTCCCACTAAATGATCATTTGACAGAACTAGGGTTAGAGCAAAAATAAGAATATTTTATTCTGGTATGTAAATTGAATTGGTAAAAAGAAAAAGTCAAATTAAATTGCAAAAGCAAAAAAGTTTGGTTTTGGTTTTCATTGAGCTCCTAAAAGTTTGTCAGTAATCTGTACTCCAAATGATTCATGAGTATATGGGCTAAGGAATAGGTAAATGAACAATTAAAAAATATAGAACTAGGAAAGGAAATAACAAACAAGTGCATAACCAGATTATCCCTTATATATTAAACAATTATTTTTCATAAATGTAACACATTCTATGTGACATTAATCTATGAGTGACCTTCTGGATAAGCACTTTAATGATCTTCAAAAGACCAAGAATGAAGGTAATTACAACATAAGCAGCCAAGTGCTTATCAGAGCAATGGCTGAAACTTGTATAGACCCACAAAATCTGTAGTTAGCTGACACTAGTGGCTCTGCCTTTGCAACTGTATGCCTTCCCAGTACCCACCCTTGTCAGGATAGAAATCCTTTTTGGAAAGGGGAGGATCAGATATGATGTAAAAGGGCTAACGAGTCTGTATACCAATATTTCAGCAATGGGATTATGTCCCACCATGGAGAATCTCAATGAATGAGAGGAAAAAGCATCTAAATACATAAAAATATTCCACTTTTTTCTCTTTTTAATCCTTCTTTTATCCTAATATTTGTTTATTGAATATAGATTTCTTCATACAATATATTCTGGTTATGTTTCTCCTCCCCCATCTCCTCTCAGATTCCCCATACCTTCCCTTTCAAAGATTAACAGTAAAATAAAAATAAGACAAAACAAAACAAAAAGGGAAACAGAATAAGACAAAATAAAAACAAAACATAACGAAAAGAGTAAACACATAGGCACACACACACACACACACGTTCACACAGGAATCCCATAAAAACACAACCAAAACTTTTAAGACCAAACTGAGAGAAAGATGAACAGTGGGCCAGTGAAACAATATTCAACAATTGCAGAACTGCATTCACTTGAACTCATTGTTTGACAAAGCGTTTTTTTAGGACAACTTGGATTGTGACATTTAGTTTGCCTTATAGAGAAAACAATAATTCCAGGTTCCCAGGAATTATAAGAAGGAAGACAAACATCTGTACAAGTGACTACTTTAGGGTATAAACCGTGTGACTCACACTGGAAATTCTGAAGACAACAAGCATGAAGGCAGAAGAAACAAATCATGGTCACCCATACATGTAACTAACGCTGTCTCGATACAAGACACCATGTCCAAAGGGCAGGATATAGGAATTATTGGTACAGCGTAGCCAGTGAAGGATGAAGCATTTTAGAAATGCATTCAGCATAGTTCAATGAAGAACATTCAGTCAAGAGATTCAATTTTAATTAGTGAGACGGTAATATTAGAACCGTTGAAATCAAAGAAGGGCTCATGCATAATTGTTTCAGAACCCTAAATTAGACGCTGGTTTCTTCCTCTGTTCTGCAGTCTCAGAGTTTTGCATTCAATTATATTCCTTTCATTGACCTACATCAGATAAAAATTCTGTTCCCTCCTTGATGGCAGTAACTGAATCAGAGATTCCTGGAGTCGAGCTTTTGTACCATCTCTCGGTCAGGCTTACTGTGAGATCACGGTCGTTAGAGCAAGATATAGTGGCTCAGTCATGGATCTGTTCACAAACAAAAGGTTATTTTTCTACTTCATTCATACATACATCCTTCTGGATTCGTATCATTTGTCAGACTCTGTTTATCTGTAAAATAATTGAATTATTTTAATAAATAATATTTAATACAATTAACAAAAATTTAATAATACACATAGTTTATATACGCAGGCACATCTCTGTGCTCTAATTGACTGCTATATTGGTCATTGATTTTTTTTTTAATCTCTGGGGTAGGGTCCCTGTTCATGTAAATGACTATTTTGTTTTTAGGAGTGAATTTACTATATTGGGATTGTATGTAAAGTAGTAGTTAATGATAATAGTTGTGACATTGGGTTAAGAATAATCTAATGTCTATAACAACTCAGACGTTCTCTCACTTGCACTGTCTGAAATGAAGATATTTTCCTATATTTTTACTAAAGGATCCAGGAAATAGTCTAATCTGCAATGTGGTACCTTAAAGGAGCTATGATTGACTGTCCTCTAATGATCATTAATTAATTTAAATCAATTTCTTTTGATATTAATATTAGAGTTAACTGTTAGGTACAAAATATATGGTGAATCAATGGAGTTTAAAATCATTTGAAGAGTCATGTTAGAGGAATGGCAAGCCATACAACATCTATCTTATATACCATATCCTCGGTAAATCACCAGTATCAGTACGATGGCACACTCAGTCAGAAATTTTCTAATTTCTAATGTGCGGAGCCCTTACCAACTACCAATTAGCTTGCATGAAAACAACACAGCAGCATTTACTTACACATGGGTAAACTGAGACCAGGGCTACTTGAAGAGAGGGCTCACACTAGGCCATAGACCAGCAGGAGTCAAGTTACTTCACATGTTGAACACAAATAAGCCTTCATTAAAAATGTGATGTAGTGAAAATACTTCACGAATTTAATTTCCCCTCATCAATGCACAGAACATTTACAAACTGAATAACCTGCATTAAGTAGATGGAAATGAATTAGTGTAAAATAAATTAGAAAATTCCAAGCCACTAAATGCATACGTATGTTCATTTGTTAAATCTTAACAGAATGGATATTTTAAATGTATCTTTTGTCTTTGGCAAAAAAAAGACAAGGAAATTAATATTTTCGTAATATAGATGTCATCTTATATTTCATGCCTGACTCATTTGAAAATGTAGATTAATTTGCAAACAATTTAGAGAGCTGAACTATTGAATTGGGTCCTCTAAGATTTAGGATTTGTCATCTTTTAAAGTTGACACCCAGCGAGAGCTTGTCAATTACAAAGAAGGGAAATGAAGTGAAAGCGGGCTCATCTCCATCTTCTTGTTATATGCTTGGTTGGGTAGAGAGACACCATTTACAAGCCGAAAATAATTATTCAGAAAGTTACGCTTCGCTTTAAGACCAAATTTCAGCAAGTAGAAAGTGCCATTATGTGATGGCTATTTTATTCAGTGAGTCGGGAGGCTGTGTGGACAGAGAAAGTACAGCTTACGGTTGGAAAGTCCCTAATATGTTTACACTTCTTACCTTAGTGATGAGTTGAGCAGGGATGATTTCAGGTCATTCCTCCACAAGCAAACAATACTCCCTGCATTGCTGTTGTATCACCATTTGGTTAATGTTAGGATTTAGGAAAATTATAATGTGACTTACAGGTGTCATCATCCCGGAAACCGAGACAATCATGGAGATCCCACCCTGATCCCTGATCTCAAATGTGTAATTGGTTTTTATTCTATTCATAAATAGAAGACCTGCAATGTTTTAATGCCTTGGAAAAGTCTCACCAAAGTAAATTGTTTATTCTGATCAAATCCATAGATTCTGAAAAGAACACTCCCACTCCCATGTGCTTACTCATGTTCTAACTAACTCTCGGTGTTGACTTAAGGATGTAATGCTCACAGACAAAGTCACCTCCAGAGCAGGACAGTATTTAGAGATGTAGCATCCCAATAAATTCATTTCCAACTGTACTGAGCTTAGAACTATCAAGCTGACTTTGAGTATCTGTTGCCTCTGAGACTGATGGTAGAGATAATGGAACCAAAGAATTGCTTGGAGATGTGCATGCTTTACTAGTCGTTTCTCTCTGGGCCTCTTGTGACCATTTACTATCATATGCCATTCCCTCCCTAAGGAGAGAAGAAAAGAAGGAAATGCTAGGAGGGATGTAAAAGAGACACATTGTGAAACTTAGATCTTTTAGAACAAAAACACGAGACATCTCCTCTTCTCCACTGCCTTATCTAGAACACTTAGGCCAATTCTGCTTCTAGTATAGCAAGAGAGTAAAGGGCCCATGCAGATGATATGGTCCTTAAATACCTGCTTCTTCTTTTCTTGTTTTTGTTTTTGTTTTTCAGTGATGGATAATGTTAGAAACTACTCCCCAGCCTGAATTCAGAATAACATTCTGTCAACCGAAACAATATTCACTTTCTGAAGTCACGCTGAAGTTACCCCATGATTCTGTCCTAGTAACTCAGACCTCAGTAATTATTCATCACATCACCCCGCAGCTTCTGACTCCTTTTGATGGTTCTCCTTGAGTTGTTTTGTCCACTGCTGGACATGGATGTTATTGTTTTATCATAAAAGTAATAAAAGAACATCAGTGTGGAAAACAGAAGCTGTATTTAAATGTTTCAGTGTCTAAGGTAAAAATTATGATCCTTAAAATACTAGCTCACTAACTTTTATAAGCACATGCTACATTTTAAAAACTCGCTCTCTGTGATTCTATACACTGAGCACTTATGCATACTAATCCCAAAAATCTCCACATCACACTGCTAGGTTCAGACAGCTAGCTCCTCCCCAACTAAGGACACGAATCAAGATTTAATAAATAACATTATTTAAAACACAGCAAATTATTTAGAACATTATTACTAAATCCTGTTGCTATGTTTACATGATTATAGCTTTCAAAAATTTTACATTATTTTAAAGCCAATTTTCAGAAGGAAAATTACTGGCTCAAAAAGCGAACCTCAGTAGTATAATTGAAAGAATTCAATTTTAACTTCATAGCCAATGTATTTGAACATAGATAGACTCTAAAGAATAAAAATGTAGATTCACTCTCTGATTGTAAAATCACATACTACCACCCTTTACACAATGTTTCATAAGGGTTGGAAAGAATGTGTTAAAACTTGGCATAAACAAGAGGCATTATTGGAAGGGAAGAAGAGATCACATGGAGGGAGAGGAGAAAAAAGAGGACAGTGAAATGGATGAGAAGAAGGGGATGAGAAAGAGGGGGATGGAAGATGGGTGGGAGTAGAAACAGGGGTACAGGAAAGGACAGATTGTGTATGAAAATGCCACTATGAAATCTATTGCTTTGTATGTTAACTTTAATGTCAATTAAGAAACAAATGAACTTAGTCTTCCTCAAAAATTAGCCCAAAAGGGCTCTGCAACACACTCCACAGTTACTAGCTTTGTCATTGTTGCTCTGTTTATAATAGACAGGAAAAGGAAGGAGCCTAGATACCTATCAATTCATGAATAAATAGTAAAAGTGAAGTTCTCTGCCTCTGTCTGTCTGTCTATCTCTTTCTCTCTTTCACACACACACACACACACACACACACACACACACACACACACACACACACACAATGGCATTTTACTTAGATGTAAATGGAAATGAGATCTACAGAATTGAGAAATATTACATTAAGTTAGTTAACCCAGACCTGAAAGGCAGATACCATATTGCATGTACTCTCTTAGTTTTGGATCCTAGCTTTGAATCTTTACATTTGAGTGTTTAAAATGGAAAGTTAGAAATTGAAAAAATAGAATGGGACAATTACATGCAAGAGGGGGAGCAGGAGAAGTTATAGAATGGAGGAAAGGGAAGGAGAGATAACTGGTGAAGGAGTTCAGAAGACAAATCAGAAGAACAGGTGGGATAAATAACTACAATGGTGCTGAGAAATCCATAGAGAACCTAATTATTTTATAAGCTTACTTAAAACACATATTGCATGTATGTTTTCATAATATATATATGTATGTATATATATGTGTGTGTGTCTATGCATTATGCATACTTGTATATATACAGAGGGAGAAGAAGAAGGAGGAGGAGGAGGAGGAGGAGGAGGAGGAGACGGAGGAGGATGTGTTTGTATATGCATCTAACAATAATTATTATAGAAGAACACATTAGCTCAAGAAGAGTTGGTAGGGTGTGGGAGGAGTTGACATGGAGGAGAGGGGAAAATGACGTATATGAAATGTACTCATGTATGAATTTCTTTAAAGACTCAAAATGAAAATAGAGATGAAACATCTAAAATTAGCATAAAATGCCTCCAGCTGTCTTTTAGAATCCTGGTGTTTCACAATCTTGCCCTATTTAGTTGTTAAAATGAGATAAAGACAGAATCATATTGTTTCAATGAGCATAACACTAAGACTGTAATCCTCTATGTTACTATTTTGCCTTTCGAGTCTTCCTTTTTTAAAGTACATTTGCCATCAAATTTTTAATTCTAAAAAAATGCGTGCAACTTCTTTCTTTGGTGGACTGACTGACTGACTGACTGAGCCAGGGTCTCTGTAGCCCACAGACCTTAAATTTATTGTCCTCCCTAAGCTCAGGACTACAGGCATGTACCGTGAGCTCTGGCTTTACACCTGCATTATATGATGTTTCGTGATAATTCTCCACACACCCATGTTTTAATGTAACTATTTGTGTCAACACCCAGTGTATATTCAGATCCAAATGGGCTCCTGGAATAGCGTTCCATGTCAATTGCTTTTTATTCTCCATATTCTAAAATAGTTTCACAGCAGCTGGAGTACAAAAGGTGAATTTTTAAAATGTTCTTACAAGGTATCTGGTGATGTTATTTTGTTCTTTGAAGTCAAAATTATATTGGTTAAGTATAACTAATGATTCCTTTCCAAATTTCAGACATTTTCAAGAATCCAAGCCACTGTGACCATTTCAGTCTGCATCCTCCTGCCTGCACTGAATCCTTGACCTTTGTACTCCAGAGTGTTTATTGCATTTGTTTCATTTCATGTCCACCAACATGTCAAAGGTCACTTCCTTCTATCCCAAAGGCATCCGTGTTTTTGTTGAGGCTTTCAGCAGACTTGGTGATTTTGTGTGAGTAAAATTTGGCATTGAGTGAGGGTGAGGAGTTCCTAAAAAAGTAAGGCATCAATGTCTGTGGCAACTCCACAATTCATGTGTCATAAGAGAAATAGATGTTCTTAAAGACTTTGTTCATTCCCCAATTCCCATGCCTTGTTATTCAGAAACTGTCTAGGGTTTAGTTTTATAACTGAATAGTGTCGATCTATTTCACCTCCTCGATGCCTCAGAGAAGCTAATGGAAGAAGGGGGAGAGACAATGTCAGAGATAAAGGGTCTTCTGAACATGACATAGTCTTTTTGCACTTATAGTCTCCCTGCAGCTGTCATCACCTGCACAAGACTGGACCCATCTGCATTTCATCTTTATTGGCAATGGACTCAGGAAGCTCCGAGCCTCCCTATGCTTGCTGGGAGAAGGTTACCATTTTTCCCAGTAGTGTAGTCCATGCTCCAGCAAATAAGCTCCAACCCACGGTCATGCAAACAACTTTACTTAAACTCAGGGGGGCATGCAAAAGGCATCAATTTAGGAAGGAAATTCGATAAGAAGAGGGGTGTCAGTAGAGGGAGAGGAATGAGAGAAGGAAGTAAGGGTGAGTCTACTAAAGTCATTATATACACATAAGAACCTGTCAAAGAAGAAAGGAAGAAAGATTATCTATTAATATGTAAAGCAGGTGTCCATAGTAAGTTATTATAGTCACATTCAGCCAATTATAAGTTATACCATTTTCAGACACGCTCATGCACCATCCAGAGAGAGAGACAGAAAACGCTATCACCAAAGCTATGATAACTTATTGATTACTTTACCTTTCCTAGCTTCAGAGAAATTACAATGTATGGATTGATGATGGTTAGAGCCAGGGAGAGATGGTATGCAGATTATTTTGGTCCTTGCTATTTTATATATACATATATCAAGAGAAAATAGATCTCAAAATTTTATTCTTTAGCTTTGTCCCTATCAATTTTCTTGTGTTAAGATGCTAGTGACATAAGGTCTTAAAAAATATTTCATGCTGATTATGAAACAAGAAAATAATTTAATTTTCCAATTCTCTGCTGCTTTTGGATATATTTTAAGTCCTTTCAATAGTGAAACTTTGAATTGTGTACAGTTTTGATCATTTTTTGTGATATGTTTATGTGACTGTATGCATGTGTACCTGTGTGAGTCTGTGTGTGTGTACCTGTGTTTGTGTGCCTCTCTCTCTCTCTCTCTCTCTCTCTCTCTCTCTCTTTCTCTCTCTCTCTCTCTCTCTCTCTCTCTCTCTCTCTCTCTCTCTCTCTCTCTCTCTCTCTCTGTGTGTGTGTGTGTGTGTGTGTGTGTGTGCAGGTACATGTGGTAGCCAGAGGGTAACACTGGATGTCTTCCTCAACCACTTCTCTACCTAAATTTTTAAGACCATTCTCTCACTGAATCTGATCCATAACAATTCAGTTAGACTTGCTGATTAGTGATCCCTTTGTATTCCCCTGTCTCTTTATAAATCTTTCAGGACTAGAAGCATGGGTACATGCAACAGCCTGGTTCCAGTACTTGTATGGCAAGCACTTTAGTGCCCGCACCATCTCCTCACACCTTTGACCTATCAGATTTTGGAAGGAAGCACCAAGTCATGAAGAGAGCAAAGATCTTAGAAAATCTTGGTGTCTTCATTATACTATGCCCAAAGCTTAGTGGATTATATACTTAGATGTATATTTTGAATGCAGTGTTGCTTTGTACAAATTTTAATTTGTGTTTTCCCAATGACTGAGCCTTCAATTGTTCATGTTTCCTTTCAGAAATACGAGGCCTTCCTGAATCATTTTTCATCTGCCTATGATTGCTTTTGACAAATTCTTCCAATGTTGTTGTGTGGGGACGCTTTTATTCGTCATTCATTGTTTGGACTTCGGGAGGGTTGGACTATGTAAAGTTTTATATAGAACCTTATTTGATTTTAACACTTCATTTTACAGATTTCCCATTTGACCTAACATGGGCTAACCGGGACCAATATTAAAGCACTGAGGAGAGATGTAGCTTGTGAAGTGTTGCTAAGACCTTCAGGAAGAAGTGGTAATCCAGGCAAACCCTAGCAGCAGCAGCTGTAAGAGGAAACAGAGTTTTAAGAGTTCTGGGAGACAAAGTCAGCTAGAGCTCTCAGCAATGAGCCCCTCAGAGGACACAAGGCTTAATAGAAAGTTCTGGACATCTGAGAAGTGTCCCTCTTATGTGTCTAAATGCTATCACATGTGTATGAGGAAAATAGTCAGTATGGGGAAAGACCCAGTGGGAGAACCAGCAGTGTATTATGAACCTCTCTCATCACACTGACAAATCCTAATGGCAACAAGTATATATTTGCTCTGAGGTACAAGAATCCATCATGAAGGAAGGCCTGTCAGAGTCCCTGGGAGAAGCACACAGCTAGGTCCCACTACCTGGAAGAATAACAGGGCTGAACTCTAACTCTCAAAGACATGCCCCCAACACCCAGGAAACTCTTCTGCCCCCCCCCCATGCCCTACACCTCAAAGGTTCTACAACCTCTCAGAATAGCACCATCAGCTGGGAATCAAATATTCAAATACAGGATCCTGTGGGGAACATTTCACATTCAAATTGAACAGGCATGAACAGTAGCTGGCACTTGTACTGGCCAGAAATTGTGCCTGTTGTTCCCATCCATGTGGAAAAACCTTGTAATTCGCACAACATTAGATAGAATACACAGGAAAGTCTTGACTCAGTATGGGGGATAATTAGCCCTGGACTAAATGTTATTCTGGGACTACCTAACAAATCTTAAAAGCAAGGCTTAAAAGGATCAGGCTGTTTCCAAGTAATTTAACTATGTATTAGAACAAAGATCATAAATATGAATAGAATGCAAATATCTACCGTGCAGCACAGCAAAATTCCTCAGACCCAGCACCCAATCAGAGGCTGCCACACATGCAAAGAGGTAAGAATGTGAGCATGAGGAAAGCCAGCTAACTGAAGCTCCTGGAACCTATGCAGAGAGAAGATTTTCAAATAAAGACTACTGTAGACATATCTATAAATGTAAAAAGGGAGCTCCCAGAATAATTAAGAGACAAGAAATAGTCTTCACAGGTATTAACAGGCAATATAATACATTAAAATTGAAACAATAATGAAGACATGTGACAACTTAGGCTGCATTAAAATTCAAAACCTCAACCCTTCAAAAACAGATAAACATGGAAAGATTAACAGAGCATGTAAAGAAAACACAGCAAGTCATATAAGGAGTAAGGTACTCATATGCAGTGTGTACAACAGAAAATAAATAAGGTTTCAACCCAATTTAAAATGTGCAGATGATAGCAATGGCTACTTCAGCAAAAACATAAACAAACAGGCAATGAACTCACAAACAGCTCTCCAGTCTTTAGAGAAAGGTAAATTTAAGCTGTGTGATATGACCTCATGCCCACAACAAGAGCTGCAATTGAAAGGAAAGGATAGCCAATCAGAGCAGTTTGTAAGTCCATAGAGCAAGGAAAACCTCAATCTTTGTTTCTAGAATGGTAGAATGGTATGGCCACTTTGAAAAATAATACAACACTTAAAAACTGTGATCCCAGATAGACAAGCAAGCAGACCCACTGCTACATATCTGACTGATGGGAGCGTAACTGCACAGAGACCTACAGAAAAGTACCACCTTGTACATTTAAATAGGTAAATCCTACCATTGCCAACTATACTTCAGTAAAGCTTTCTGTTTAAAAAATAAATGAAAAGGAGATGCATGGAAGACATAGAAGTGATCAGAATATCCTGGAGTTAATTTGGACAGATTAGATCTCACAGATAAACAGAGCTGGCATGGTTGAAGACATAGCAATAGACATGGTTTACAGTAAATCGCAGTGAAAATGAGGTATTTTCAATATAGCAAACAGTATAATATAGTGTATGTAATATAAGGCAACTTAAAGCTCCTTCATATATGTGTAACTTCAGCTCACAAAGAAAAAACACCAAGAGCAGTAGAAAAGATGGCTGAAAATTGCAAGGCCATGGATTTAAAAGTTGATGTTGCTATTATCTGTTTACCCAAGTTCTCTCCTGAACTGGGACATTATAGGTGAGCATTTTCCAGTACCAAACCCAACCTCTGCTCTCTCAACAATCCCCTAGCATGCAAGTCCTATGTCACTCTCCAGGGAGCGCCTTCTGCTCCAGGGGGAGGAAAGGAATGGTCATAACAATGAATAGTGCGGAGTATCAGGAAGAAAGGGACAAAGATCGAGGCTCTGAGAAACCCCACTGAGGTTCTCTGTCCAGCACATGCTGGCTTTCCAAACAAAACAAAACAAAACAAAACAAAACAAAACAAAACAAACCATCTTGGAAGTGGGAACTGGGGAGAGAGCTCAGTCTGTAAAATGCTTGCCATTCCAGACTTGGGGTCCCTAGGATCCCTTGGAAAAGCTAAATTGATAGTGTGCACATTTGTCATCCCAGGAGAATTCCCATGGGCTAATTCAATCCTTCCCTCCTCCCAGACACTAAGATTAGGAAGAGCCAGGCTGCGGCTATGTAAATTTCATAACCAAGACCTGGATCCAGCTCTCTTGGAGACAGTGGAAGCAGCCTGGAAATTCTCCTTTACAAAACAACCACTGGGGCGTTTTCCTCGTGAATCTAGCTCCTCTCTCTTCCGTTCTGTAGTAAGCGGGCACGCCCTTCTTTGAGCCTTTTAACTGGAATGTGATGGCAATTACATTATCTTTGGATAATCTCATGGCAGGAAATCATTGTGTTTTAGGTCTTCTCTTTGTGGGATTTATTTCTGGTGATTCCCTTTCTTTTCAATACTGAACTGTTATTTCTCAATATTAGAAAGTACTTTATGAAACATAGTCTTATGAGTCACGGTGAACCTATAAGAACATTCAGCACTCTCTCTGAGTCACCAGGAAGTTTCCGTCATAACAGCCAAAAAGTCTTCCGGTTTATCAGGACTGCATTCACTGGCGTCCCAGGAATGTGGGCAAACCTTATTAAAGGCTTACTCTCCGCTTCCCCCAACCCCAACCCCCTCATGGGAGTAGGAAGCGATGGCTGCCAATTATTCCTGTCAAGTTTTCTATGACAATTCCTTCCCCGCTATCTTACATTGCTAATTATATTACATTGAAACAACTCAGAGTTATTATTTTTTAAAGCAATCCACTTAAAGTCTAAACAGAGAACAGTGCCCGCTTTCCTCTTCATGGACTCAGCCAAGCACTTCTGCATTCAGTAACTCCACACGTGACCCAGTTCTTCCTTGCCAAGTGTTGCTTGGTTTAAGCATCCTTCCAGAGCTGTTGAGACTCCTCTTTGGGCTTCACCAGTCTGCCTCCTGACACCAACCTGTGATGATTGGCTGAGAGTCTCAGGAAAAAAATCTTTAGGGTCACAGTTTTCCTGTTCTCGATCTTCCCATAGCTCCGTACTGCTCACTGTTAGAATATTGCTAGGCTTCTATGCATACAACCAGTAAGAGTACAATCCACACCCTGTAATAGAAAAGATATCGCGAGCTCCTCACTTGGCCTTTTCATGTTTAATACTACATCTTAGAGAGGAAGGTGCTATTTTCTATTTGGACTGTGAACTGAAGCCAATGACTGCTCCTGTGCGTCCTTGCGCCGCCTTGGGCACTATGCAATGCTGTTCTGTGCTCTGCAGTCACTCTCTGTGGGCCTCAAGCCATGTTAGCAAGAGTCATCAATGTGAAAAACTTCCAAGTGATTTCAGTCCAGAGTAACTAAGTTTAGCAAAAGACTAGAACGTCAAAATCAACACTGGTGTTGTTAGAGCAGGAAAAAGTTATAGAAACCTTTCTCCTGCTGATGCTGGGCACAAAGCCTGAAATTCAAAATCTACTTTTGGATAATCTGTTTTTAATTTTTTTCCTCAGAAATAATAACCTAGCAAGAACAAAAATCTAAATTTGCCAACTGAATTTTTTTGCAAGAAAAAGAGAAACAGATCTTGGAAACATAGCTTTGTTAGCTTCGTATCTTTAATCTTTTACTAATTCTTCTAGTTTTTTTTTCTTTAAAAATTATCACAGCCCCTCTTCCTGAAAAAGAGCTCCTCTCCTCAGAAGCCTTAGACAGCTGGAAATATAAGAGAATCTGCATCCACAAATTCTTCCAAAATTTTTCTGATTTTCTGAACTCCCACAATTTTCTGATTATAAAATCCATCATTCCCTGGCTCAAGGGCCCTCTGAGTCAACACAAATTCCATAATTTCTAGAACCTTTCAAGAACTCTTATTTTAGAAAACATGACACAATTTAGTAGGTCTCTTTCAGCAATAATGAAATGTCAAGTATTTCCTTTTCTACTAGAAAAAAAAAAAGCTAGAAACAAAAATGAGTTCCAGCTTAACTAGAAATCAGGGTAAAGAAAACTTTCAATGGGAGAAAAAAATACATTTTACATAATAATAATAATAATAATATACATTTTACATACATACATACATACATACATACATACATACATACATACATATGTACGTACATACATACATTCTCACACCATCCTGCATTTGCTTTGCTTAACATGGTGAAACACAGTGTGTGGATTTTCATAAATCCATAGAATTTTCAGGAAATTCTAAGGAAAACACAAGATCATACACTCAGAGACTTCTGGGAGTATGCTGTTTGTGTTTTGGAACAATAGAAAATTATGAATGGTTTCTACTGAATACTGTAAATTTAATTTTAAAAATATTATATAATGAAGTAACTATTATAATAAGATGCTTTCCAATGACATTTAATTACAGCAGAGGGTAATTTATTTTACCAGCGAGAGTATCTTGGGCTAATTGCATTTATTTATGTTCTCTGTGTGTGTGTGTGTGCACATGCCATCAGAACTAACAACCTATCCCATGAATTTCATTTTGCCCCCCCAAAGTCCTGGGAGACATTCTGGATTCTCCCCCAAATCTTAGTAAGGTTTCTTACTTGCAGGGAAAATATTTCTTTGCCCTCACCCTTCCCTGGCAGAGGCATGCATGCTTTGATCTCTCTGGAAGTCTAATTGCATTTCATGGAGAAGATCTTCTTTGCAATTAGGTCTAGACTTGGATACCCAGTGTCTTTTCTTTTATGTTTCTATTCAATCATTTAGGTGGCAAATTTTCTGTCTCACCAATGTTTCCTTTCATCTCAGCTCCTGGTAACAGTAATGTCTGGGTAGCCACATTGTTTCATCTGATACAGATAGGCTCTCTGATCACACTGGAAGGATTCTGGCAAGTTTGTCTTTGATTATTTTAATTGTTCCTCCCATTTTTAGCTATTTAAGAAGAGTCCAGGGTAAGATACCCTTATACCTGTTATGGGGTTCACTCTACTGGAAAGGAATCTGATTGGACATAATGCTCATGGAAACAAAAGCATCATGTTTTATCATGATGAGTGACATCAGTTTGTCCAGTCTATGTTCAAAAACAGAATAGTAAAATTCTAACTAAACAACAACCTTTAAAAAATTTTTATAGTGTAGTTCCCCAAAAGGTATAATTAACATTAGCACAAAATTTCATTCATAGAAAGTTAACAAAACCCAGATAGGGTGAAAAGATGAAGAAAATGGGGGGAATAAATAGAGTCTCGTGCTCTTTTCTTTGTTTTCTTCAGCAGCAAATTGATTGTGTTGAGAAAGTGTGGCCAGGGGTTTGGAGGTTGGACAGAGGTTTAATCAGCAGTTTCAACTGGAGATGTAATGGTCCAGGCTGGAGATTGCTAAAAGCATGGGACAATTACTCTGTACCTCAGTTTCTACATCTGTAAAAACAAAATCTGGTCATATCCAGTTTCCATGGGAATATATAATTTGGCCAGGTCTCAGGTCTCATAGATATGCACAGGAAAGGCCCATGTATGAAATTGCCTTGTTTGGTAAATTTGAGACAAAGAAATGCATCCAAAAATATCTTCCAATATATCCAACTTATTCAGCTATTTCTGTATGTACTTATCTAGTCGTAAACACTCTCTAAGTAGTAGAAATTGGATACAGCACTGTAGATATAGCACAAAACAGGGCAAGTCAGGTCCTTATACAGCATGTACTCTAGTTGAGGGACATGACAAGTTGACTAGGATAATGGTGTAGAGACTGTGGTCCCCTTAAAGTCTGCACTCAAGGGAGACTTCTTCCAGGGGTTGGTGCAGATGAGGAACAGCATAGGGTAGCCAAGTAGAGGATCAGCAAGCCCCAGAGTTTGTTCAGAAAACCAACAGAAACCACAATGACAGGAACCACACAGAAGACTGAAGTAGTTGGAACCTGGTACAAGATGAAGGTCAGAGGAAGGAAGAGATCCTTCATGTACAGCTTAGGAAACAAAGAAAAGATGCTAGAGTCTTGTTTTGTTTTTAATATTGTAAAGTGGGTAGTTTGGCTATGTTCTCATGCTCTTATGCTTATCCCTGGTGTCCGTTTTTAAAATATCCCTCCTCACCATTTTACTTCATTTACTTAAAGCTTTAGAATCATCCTATGTGTTACAGAATACTTTTGGACAGTAGATCTGGGTTTCATAATCTTTTCAAAAGACTTATTTATTTTTGATTATTAGTTTTTACATGTGTGTAAATGCTTTAATTATATGTATGTGTATGCATAACAGGGGCGCAGTGTTGGCAGAGGCCAGCAGAGGGTGTTGAATCCCCTGGAGCTGGAGTTACAGTCATGAGTGGATTCTAAAAAGCAAACATGAATCCTCTGCAGGAGCAGCAAGTACTCTTAACCATCTGTAGCTCCTGGGAGTCATCGTCTTCTTTCTTACTTGCTGTGTAAGATGGCAGCAAGTAAGCAACTCTGGGAAAGTCTTTAAACTCAGTAGCATAGGTATTGGTGTAGTTTGTGATGGTAGTTTGGATTGTGGGTATGCTTGAGATGAAACTTTCAGGTCCATACGCCTGATGTTGAAGCAAGATAAGAGAGTGGAATCAAGACAACTCCCAGGATATTTGCTTGAGTACCTGGGTAGTGGAGACATTTAGTCTGATGAGGAGGTAGCCTGGGGAGAATGTAGACAGTCCAGTTTTAAAGTTGTGCACTTAAATTTGCCTAGTGCAAATATGTGTGCATACAAATGCAGCTCTAATGTCAAGGCTAGAAACACAGTAGCAACAACTGCATGGGTTGAAATTGCAAAAGTAGAGAGGCTGAATAAATGAGGCAAAGATTGCTCAGGACACAGGCATGGGACTAAGTTTTACAAGTCAAGAAGAAGAGATAGACTCACTCCAGGAGGCATACGATGGGAAGGGAGTGTAAGAGAATGACAACACAGAACCTGTCAACTAATATTTTACAAGTGGGGAACTAGACAACTCTGTTCAAGACTTGAAGGAAGAGCAACAGGAGAATTTTCCAGATAGCCATTGCATGACTTGCTGGGGCATATTCAGAGAAGTGCAATGAAAACCCAAAGAACAACAAGGGTTGTAAGACAAGAGAAACAGAGCAAGGATAAAAGAGTACCTTTACCTAGCTGCATTTCCTTATGGCAGAGTTGAAGCTATCAAGCATCTTAAGACTTAAATCTTCCCCCATTGTCCTGAAAGCATCATAGTGAAAAGAGAAGAAAAGCGTACAGCATAATAGCACCAAGCAATAGAACTGGAATACAGGCACACCATGGAGCGGGTTACAAGGGGGCAGTGACTTATTTAAAAACAGATGGGGAAACAGTGAAGGGTCTGAGATTGGGATTTGGATAATGTAACCAAGATGATGAGGTCCAGGTACTAGTGGGAGGCTTTGAGTAATGATGGTTTTGTCTTCCTCTCCTTCCTTCCTTCCTTCCTTCCTTCCTTCCTTCCTTCCTTCCTTCCTTCCTTCCTTCCTTCATTTCTTCTTTTCTCTCTCTTTTTCTTTCTACCTTCCTTTCTTTCTTCCTTCCTTTCTTTTTCTTTTTTTCCTTTTTAAAAAGTGAAAGTACATTCTTCTCTCACACAATACATCCAAACCACACTTTCCCCTCTCTCCACTCCTCCTAGTCTTCCCCTCCCCTCCCCCAAAGAGCTACTCCCCCCTCAGTTTTCTCTTCAGAAAGAGCAGACCTCCAAGAGAATGCCAAACAGAATAAAACAATATAGACCAAGACAAGGCAAAGCCCTCAAATCAAGGCTGGACAAGATAGGTAAGCAAACTGGAGGAAAAAAGTCTCTGGAGCAGGCAAAAGAGTCAGAGATATACCCATTCCCATTTAGGAGTCTGACAAAACACCAAGCTAACAGCAGTAACACATAGGCAGCAGACCTGGTTCAGACCTATGAGGTCCAGTGCTTGCCATTTCAGAATTTATGAGCCCATTGATTAGTTGATTCACTGTATTCACATGGGATGGACAGGATTTTTTTACAGTAACTTTTGGATATGTCTTTGTTAGGGTTACTATTTGCTGGGATGAATCATTATGACCAAAAGCCGCATGGGAAGGAAAGGGTTTATTTCATTCACAGTTCCATATATCACTGCACCATCAAAAGCAGTGAGGGCAGGAACTCAAGCAGGGCAGGAACCTGGAGGCAGGAGTCGATGCAGTGGCCATGAGGGGTACTGCTTACTGGTCTGCTTCTCATTGTCTGCTCAGCCTGCTGTCTTATAGAACCCAAGATTACCAGCCCAAGGATAGAACCACCCACAATGAGCTAGGCTGTCCCCCATTAATCACTGATTAAGAAAATGCCCTACAGCTGGATCTTATAAAGGCATTTTTTTTTCTATTGATACTCCTTGTGTTCAGATAACTCTAACTTGTGTCAAGTTGACAGAAACTATCCAGTGTAGAGTGTGAGAGACAGAGACGGGTAAAGAATAACTGAGGATGCTCTACTAGAGTTTGGGAGGATGCAGTAGAGAAGCTTTCTGGAGATAAGAAGCAAGAAAATGAGGTTGGATGGCACACTGCCTGAGATTGGAAGCTCAAGTGTGTATCTTGTAAACAACCACAGATCTGTTGAGATCTAGACCACTACCCAAGGGACATGAGTACTGCCTGGAATGTGGAAAGTATAATTAAGCTGTGCCATTCAGAACCTTTAGTTCTTCACCTGAGATCTGTAAGTCCGGCTCACATTCAGCATCTTCTATACAGTTTCGTCATCTGCCTTCATAAGCTAAGAAAGATACCAGCAAGAAGAGAGTCGTTAAGTCCATTCTGGGCAATCAACAGTGACACAGCACGCTGTCATGCCAAAATGTTATCAACAATTAGTTAAGAGTTATTTGTTATGAACCATTGGCTAAACCTTGGCCCTCCAAAGAAAGATGCACCTTGACCCAGTTTATCTTGGGCAAATGTCTCTTGTGAAATATGACAGGGGCAAAGAGTCAGTCCCCAGGAAACTGCAAGTTTTAAACTCCAAAGAAAGGACACGGTCAACGACTCTGTGTCTGATTTGGAATCTCCGATGCAATTAATGATGGCTGCACATGTCCCTTATTAGAGCGACTTGAGTAAGCACCGGGAAAGGTTTAGGCTCTAAGAGCTAATCAGGAAAAATACCACTAAGCTTTAGGGTCAGTTAATTAACAGTAAAGTCATATTTTTCACAGATTAAGTCAGGCTCTTCCTTTGACCTCATTTAATTGCTGCTTTTAAAACCCACTGGTATAGGGCGCTCTCATGGAAAGGCATTGAAATTCAGCCATTTTCTCAAGGCGTGAGGAGAGCAGGTCTTTAAAAGTGGCATGGAAGTGTAAATTGGCAAATCCATCGTGGAGAGCCATGGAAACTGTGTACATTATGGGAATGTATTTTATGGTATAAAATACATCTGTAGTGATACATGCAACATCTTAGAAATGATACTTCTAGTATGTGAGGTTTGCAATAATAATGCAGCTACTAATCAATATATGAAGGTATTTATTGTACTGTTATTTTCAACTGTGAAGCTTAGAAGCCTAAGTGCCCACATTGATGAAATATTCAAATAAATAACAGTATTTCTCTGGCATACTACATAACACCAAAAAAGAAAAAGAAGGTGCATCAAATGAATGACATAAATATATGATTTGTGTTGAGATTTGCTAAAGAACTATGTGAAACCTACGTCAGAATCATGGAAAATAAAAATGAAGTGTGTTAGTAGAAATTATTTCTGTGCTGTACCCTAGAGGATCTGGTTGTTGTCTTTATCTCCCTTTGATTTTCTTAAAGTGATTGCACATAATATTTTGTAAACAAAAATATAGTTCAACTTGTTATTTAGGACATAGTTCTGTAATCTTTTCAGCATAGGCTTTTCCTGTCTTCAACTTCCGGTTACTATGAAATTTTAAAGTTGCTCATAATTCCTGTTTTCACATTAACCTTGTACTCATAAAGAAATATACACTGTGGTCTTCCGAGAATAGTTGATAGTAACTGTAGGTCAAGGCAGTGCTGGAGCTAATGGCCCATTCTCAGAGACAAGGTTAGATACTGCACATAACGGATGCTTACTCTAAATTCTTTAAGAAATGAGATGTCTATTCTATTGTCACCTTTTGATAGTATTAACATAAGCATTATTGCCTATGCAAGCTAAAATAAATATTATATTTTCTATATGATAACTTTGAGTTGTCATAAGTATATCTGACACATAAATCTGGTTTATTTTTCTTTCTCCTTTATCATAACAAAAGGATTATAATTTCCAGTTACACATGGGAGGATTTCTGGTCTGAGTCAGGTCACTGTCACTATACTTCTTGCTTTCATTATGGACATATGATAGCTGTTCTTCAGCAACCTGATAACTTGAATTTTGAAACAACAGAAGGAGCAGCTATTGTTGGCCATGGGGTTCTGCCTCAGTCTTCTACTTCCTGACTTTTGCCATAGTCTTTCTATTCACTAGAATAAAGGTAAGTTGTCAGAGTGTGCTGTCAATTCTCCTGTGAAGTACATACTTAAAACACCATGTTGATGGAGCTGAGCTGATAAACCTACTGTGTGGATAATACCACAGAAGGATTCTGAAGAAAAAGATGTTGCTATTTTTAAGTGGAAAGTTTTCATTTCAAACAATAGGAATGTTTCCTTAGTAACAGAAATCAGGGAATATTTTAGCCAGTATTAAATAGGCTCCATGGATGGAGCTTGCAGATTGATGAAAATTATCTGTATTTATTTTCACTCTTCACAGTTACCTTCTTTTAAAAAAACAAATGATTAAAGAGCAGTGACCATAACTTCCTTGTATTAAACATTTTCATTGCTCTTTCTAAAAGGCAAATTATTCATTGATTCTTAAGGTGCTGAATGCCTGGCTAGGCCATGCAGTATGTTAAAATATTCAATGCACTACTTAATCAAAACCTACCCACATAAAGAACTAACGCTTATTAACCAATATGACCTTAAGCTCATCTGCATTGCTGGCATTAATTAATCCATCTGCAAAAGCAGCAAACCACACAGTCCTGTCTGTGTGTAGACCGACCGACACGGCCCTGATGAAGTTGCATCTCTTTACCTAGAGAGTTTCAGACCTCTAGCTTTCACTTCGTATCCTCCAAGTTAGAGTCTTTATCCACAGTTCCCCATTAACGTGGCTTGCATCACAGCATTACACATGAAACTACACAAATGATAGTGGCTCAGCTCTTGGATATAGTTTGTAATGTGTGAGTGAGCCGCCATCTTCAAGTGAGGGTGGAATGTCTTATTCTTGCATCTCTTCATAAAAAGACAGTGGTTATTTAGGATCTGCTTCACATCAATAGTGATATGCATCGGGAAATGTGGCACCTACAGAGAGTTCCTGCTTGTGACCTGCCATAGACACAGGCACTAACCGGGATGGTGATAAGTTGAATATATTTGATGATCCCACACTATCACATCATAGCCACCATCATATAATCCATTTTTTTTTATTTTATATGCATTGGTACTTTGCTTGCATGCATGTCTGAGTGAGGTGTCAGATCTTAATTTGTGAGCTAAAAATTGAACCTGGGTCCTCTGGAAGAGGAATCAGCATGTTTAAATGCCAAGCCGTCTATCTAGTTCCATATACTTCATATTTTACATTAGGTTACCTTTGATGTATATTCTATAGGTTTGAATAATTTTATATTATTTTTGTGCCAGAGTACATTCCTTTCACTCAATTTGTCCCTGCCCCTTGACTGCTGGCAATTACAGACCCATATAACTATCTCCACACTTTTGCCATTTCCAGACTGACCCACATTTAGAATCACAGTGAGTAGATCTTCCAGATTTATTTAAGGTCTTCCTACACCTTCTCAAGTTCGATAGCTCTTTTCTTTATTGTGTTGAATAATATTTCATTGTTTAGACAATACCATAGTTTATCTACATACTTAGTGAGGCATCTTGGCTACTTTCATGTTTTGACAATTATGAGTAAAGCTGTAATTAGAACTCACATGCAAGTTTTGAGAGACCAAATCTTTTGGGTTCAGATTCCATCTTAGAGAACCTGACCTAAGGTTGAACTCAAGTTAACCAATAGGCTGGTACCTAGCATCAGTTTTCAGGTTACCCCCAAAAAATCTGCATGTAACACCAGTTTGCATTGGAATTGGCTCCTTGGTGGCCTTTTGGGGGCTCATGAATGTTCTCTGGCCACAACAGTTTTAAATGTGTATTTATGAATACCTGCTTGCTTTGACTATTGGTAAAATATATGAATAAAGTGAGTTTGGGATAAGTGTGCTAGCAATATTGCTACTGATAATTAATTACAGTATTTAAGTATATGAGACATTAAAATACAAGACAGCACAATTCACTCTATTCCATAGGCAGACAGCCTCATGAATATCATGTTGAAGACAAACAAGATGCTCTTCTATTTGTGACACACCAGCGAAAGAATTTCTAGGACCCAGTTTTGGTGTGGACCCAGGTTTGTCACCAGTGCCAAGAGCACTGTTTTATGGCATTTGCCTCCATGTGCCATGCTCATGGAGGCTGTATGGCAGTATATATATGAACAATGGGGGTGTAAGGAAATATTAAACATACATTTCTTTGAAGTTGCTGAGAAGATTTCTGGGCATCTGGCCTCTCTTCTTATTTTCCTGTTACTTCAAGATTGTGCCAAGTTGGCTCAGCAAAAGCAAAAGGGAATATAATAGAATATAAAACTTAGAAAGAAACATATTTTAAAGCCTTTAAAAAAGGAGGTTTTTTTTGTTTGTTTTTTGTTTGTTTTGTTTTGTTTGTTTGTTTGTTTTTCAAGACAGGGTTTCTCTGTGTAGCCTGGCTGTGCTGGAACTCACTAAGTAGAACAGGCTGGCCTCAAACTCAAAACTCTGCCTGCCTCTGCCTCCCAAGTGTTGGAAATAAAGGCATGCACCACCACTGCCCCGCAAAAGGACGGTATTTTATTTTGTATTTTTAAAGATTGTTGTTATCATAAAAATATTTTAAAATTAAATTTCTAGGGCGTGGTTTCCGTCCTTATATTGTTTTTTTTTTCTGTTATTATCCTTTAAAGGGCTGGATTCATGGAAAGATAATGTGTGAATTTGGTTTTGTCGTGGAATACGTTGGTTTCTCTATCTATGGTAATTGAGAGTTTGGCTGGGTATGGTAGCCTGGGCTGGAATTTGGGTTCTCTTAGTGTCTGTATAATATCTGTCCAACTCATTCAATGAAGCCACAATTACTCTGATACCTAAACCACAAAAAGACCCAACAAAGATAGAGAACTTCAGACCAATTTCCCTTATGGATATCAATGCAAAAATCCTCAATAAAGTTCTCGCTAACCGAATCCAAGAATATATCAAAACAATTATCCATCCTGACCAAGTAGGTTTCATCCCAGGGATGCAGGGATGGTTCAATATACAGAAATCCATCAAAGTAATCCAGTATATAAACAAACTCAAAGACAAAAATCACATGATCATCTCATTAGATGCTGAGAAAGCATTTGATAAAATCCAACATGATAAAAGTCTTGGAAAGATCAAGAATTCAAGGCCCATACCTAAACATGATAAAAGCAATCTACAGCAAACCAGTAGCCAACATCAAGGTAAATGGTGAGAAGCTGGAAGCAATCCCACTAAAATCAGGGACTAGACAAGGCTGTCCACTCTCTCCCTACCTATTCAACATTATACTTGAAGTCCTAGCCAGAGCAAATAGACAACAAAAGGAGATCAAGGGGATACAAATTGGAAAGGAAGAAGCCAAAATATCACTTTTTGCAGATGATATGATAGTATATATAAGTGACCCTAAAATTTCCACTAGAGAACTCCTAAGCCTGATAAACAGCTTCGGTGAAGTAGCTGGATATAAAATAAACTCAAACAAGTCAATGGCCTTTCTGTACACAAAGGATAAAGAGGCTGAGAAAGAAATTAGGGAAACAACACCCTTCTCAACAGTCACAAATAATATAAAATACCTTGGCGTGACTCTAAGTAAGAAAGTGAAAGATCGGTATGATAAGAACTTCAAGTCTCTGAAGAAAGAAATTAAAGAAGATCTCAGGAGATGGAAAAATCTCCCATGCTCATGGATTGGCAGGATCAATATAGTAAAAATGGCTATCTTGCCAAAAGCAATCTACAGATTCAATGCAATCCCCATCAAAGTTCCAACACAATTCTTCAACGAATTAGAAAGGGCAATCGGCAGATTCATCTGGAATAACAAAAAACCTAGGATAGCAAAAACTCTTCTCAAGGATAAAAGAACCTCTGGTGGAATCACCATGCCTGACCTAAAGCTGAACTACAGAGCAATTGTGATAAAAACTGCATGGTACTGGTATAGTGACATACAAGTAGACCAAATGGAACAGAATTGAAGACCCAGAGATGAACCCACACACTTGATGGTCACTTGATCTTTGACAAGGGAGCTAAAACCATCCAGTGGAAAAAAGACAGCATTTTCAACAAATGGTGCTGGCACAACTGGCGGTTATCATGTAGAAGAATGTGAATTGATCCATTCCTATTTCCTTGTACTAAGGTCAAATCTAAGGGGATTAAGGAACTCCACATAAAACCAGAGACACTGAAACTTATAGAGGAGAAAGTAGGGAAAAGCCTCGAAGATATGAGCACAGGGGAAAAATTCCTGAATAGAACAGCAATGACCTGTGCTGTAAGATCGAGAATCGATAAATGGGACCTCATAAAGTTGCAAAGCTTCTGCAAGGCAAAAGACACCGTCAATAAGACAAAAAGACCAGCAACAGATTGGGAAAGGATCTTTACCTCTCCCAAATTGGATAGGGGACTAATATCCAATATATATAAAGAACTCCAAAAGGTGGACTCCAGAAAATCAAATAACCCCATTAAAAATGGGGCTCAGAGCTGAACAAAGAATTCTCACCTGAGGAATACAGAATGGCAAGAAGAACCTGAAAAAATGTTCAACATCCTTAATCATCAGGGAAATGCAACTCAAAACAACCCTGAGATTCCACCTCACACCAGTCAGAATGGCTAAGATCAAAAATTCAGGTGACAGCATATGATGGCGAGGATGTGGAGAAAGAGGAACACTCCTTCATTGTTGGTGGGATTGCAAGCTTGTACAACCACTCTGGAAATCAGTCGTCTGGCGATTCCTCAGAAAATTGGACATAGTACTACCGAGGATCCAGCAATACCTCTCCTGGGCATATATCCAGAAGATGTCCCAACTGGTAAAAAGGACACATGCTCCATTATGTTCATAGCAGCCTTGTTTATAATAGCCAGAAGCTGGAAAGAACCCAGATGCCCCTCAACAGAGGAATGGATACAGAAAATGTGGTACATTTACACAATGGAGTACTACTCAGCTATTAAAATGAATGAATTTATGAAATTCCTAGGCAAATGAATGGACCTGGAGGGCATCCTGAGTGAGGTAACCCAATCACAAAGGAACTCACACAATATGTACTCACTGATAAGTGGATATTAGCCCAGAAACTTAGTATACCCAAGATATAAGATACAATTTGCTAAACACATGAAACTCAAGAAGAACGAAGACCAAAGTGTGGACACTGTGCCCCTTCTTAGAAATGGGGACAAAACACCCATGGAAGGAGTTACAGACACAAAACTTGGAGCTGTGACTAAAGGATGGACCATGTAGAGACTGCCATATCCAGGGATCCAACCCATAATCAGCATCCAAACGCTGACACCATTGCATACACTAGCAAGATTTTATTGAAAGGACCCAGATGTAGCTGTCTCTTGTGAGACTATGCCGGGGCCTAGCAAACACAGAAGTGGATGCTCACAGTCAGCTATTGGATGGATCACAGGGCCCCCAATGGAGGAGCTAGAGAAAGTACCCAAGGAGCTAAAGGGAACTGCAACACTATAGGTGGAACAACAATATGAACTAACCAGTACCCCCCGGAGCTCGTGTCTCTAGCTGCATATGTATCAAAAGATGGCCTAATAGGCCATCACTTGAAAGAGAGGCCCATTGGACTTGCAAACTTTGTATCCCCCAGTACAGGGGAACGCCAGGGCCAAAAAGGGTGAGTGGGTGGGTAGAGGATTTGGGGGTGGGTATGGGGGACTTTTGGGATAGCATTGGAAATGAAAATGAGGAAAATACCTAATAAAAAAATAAAAAAATAAATTATGATTATTCTACTTTCCCCGTTTCCTCCACCTCATTCTAAGTCCTCTACTTCTAACTCCTCCCATGTCCCATCACCCTCTTTCAAATTAATCAGCATCTTTTTCTGTTCTTGTTTTACATATATAAATACATAAATATTGAAATACAATGCACTTAGCCCATTGAGTCCGTTGTCACTTGTATGTATGTAGATGATTTGGGGGCTGAGCACTAGGTATTGGATAACCAATTAACCTCTGTGAGAGGACAATGCTTCCTCTGCCTGTAGTTTTTGGTTTAAGAACTCTCATGAGCTTTTGCTTTACTAGTCGGCTTGTCCATTGATATTACAGTTGGTGGTCTTGCTTAGGCAGCCATATTGTTGTGGTATCGTGTGTATGAGGCTCCCCTGCCATTTGCAGGAGTCACAGCCTCACACCAGACTTCCTGATCTTCTGATTCCTACAATCTAATGCTCCCTCTTCTGGGATGTTTCCTGAGCGTTGGCTTCACGAGTCATGCTGGTAAAGTATCCATTGGACCTGGGCTCCACGTGAGCTGTTTATCTGCATTATTACCAGTTCCAGCTTTCTGTAATAGTCTCTGCTCCAAACAGAAGCTTCTTTGATGAGGAATAAGAGCTACACTTATCTGTGGGAATAAGGTGAAGTATTTAGAACACTTAGAAATTATGCTGTAAAGCAATGAAGGTAGGTTGGCTTCTAAGACCCACAACTCACTAGCCCTAAGTAGCATGCTGCGTTTCCAGCACCAGGCATGATTTTCTTCCTGTTGTGTGGGCCAATTAGAAATCTTTTGGTGCCTGTTATTATACGAGTGCCGCTATTGCATCTTTGGGGAAGTCTTGCCATGCTCGTCATTGTAATAAGTCATTGGTATCACAGCTGGAAAGGACTATTGATTACTTCCATCCCTGCAGTGTACATTGTACTTTCTGCTAATACAAAAGCTCAACCATAGAAGGAGGCTTCCAGTTTAGAAGCAAAGTGTTTTAGAAACTCCCAAGTTTCTGTCACTTTATTTTTATTGCTTCTTGACACTTACCTTGGCTCAACCCTTGCTGGTAAGTTGTTCAGTCCTGACTGCCTGAAGGGATGCACTTTAATGGTTATCTTTTAGACAACAATACAGCTAAGGGCTGTTTTATTCTATGTAACATTTCTTATAGCCCCCCCCCACCCCCAAATCCACATTTTTCATGTAAACGTGGAAAAGTACATCTCTACATCCATGAAACATGTGTCATTTCTTCTGTCACTTGCCTTTCAATCTTTCTTTGGAAAACCTGGAGCCTACATTTTCAGCAGGAATTTTTTTTTAATAGAAGCCACTAAGCCCTTTCTATTTATGAACATTTCCATATAATAAAACTTGGTATCGCTCATCAATATCATTTAAAGTCCATTTTATAAAATTAAATGAATGATAAAATGTGCATGATATGAAAATAAAAGCAAAAGGAAGGAACCCTGTACATTATTAGTAGATGCCATGGAATGGGCTTATCAAGGAAAAAAAATCTTGTGGTCTGGTAGTTATTAAACATGTGCCTCCTAAACCTGGAAAACTTTCTGGTTGCAATTGCTGTGGAAACAAAATAGACACCAGTTTTGAAGACACCCAGAAAATAAGCAATTATTTATATCAAATGTAGGATAAAACAGTAATGATTTGAAGACTTATGTCATTAAAAGTGATTTTACTTGATTTCTTATTGATTTTACATTTTCACATTTTAAAACTGTGACTTCTAGCATACTTAAAGTGGTACATGTGTAGCTCATGACTATATTTATATTGGAAAGTGCTGATGTAGATTTTTAAAAATGTCTCTGTTCTATGTAGCAGTTACCTTTGGGGACATAGGAGAATTTTTGATTGTTACAAGTAGTGAAAGGATTCTGATAGGAATTTTATTCACTGAGCTGTTCTAATTAGACATAAGCTGTTGCCAGGGCCCTGAGGAGTGGGTGGGGGAGGGAAAAGAGGGTTCCTGTGAGCTATCTAAGTCTCACACACTCCTGGTTGACTGGCCTGCTAAACCAAGCTGAAATCAGTCACATTGTCATGTTGGGCACATTAATTGGAGAACTCAGTAATTTGTAAGAATCTGTTAGTGCCCTTTAGAAGGTGATTGCAAGCTCCAAATTGTGAGACTTGGATGAACCCTTACCATTGTTCTCTTTTCATTAGTAGGACTCAGCACACAATAAAAAAAAAAAATCATTTAAGGGATGCTTAAGCACTGCACTCTATCCCAGGCACAACATTCTCTGAAAGATGACAAGAAGAATCTTGTCATCAGACACATAGAGGTTATAAGTGAAAATAAAATCTGTGGGTTTAATCAAAAAGTCACCCATGGAAATGAAGCATAAAGATCACAACAATGCAGCCAAACATACTTGTGACTGAACAGTGCAGTTTCTACCCTCAATGCATTAGAAAGTTACAAGGAATTTGAAGAATCTCTCACCTCTGTGAGAGCTTATAAGAATTCATAAGATTTTATACCTTATAAGAATTTATATCTGTACCCATAGTGTAGATATACCTCATTTTCCATCCAATGAAATCATTTAGTCATCAAAAATAATGATATCTATTTTTTGCAGTTTGATATTTGCAGATAAGCTTAGTGTCAGTTCAACGATGATATTTAGGGAAGCCAGGAGCCAGTGCTTATTATACAGGAAAGAAAAAGTCTACTATGGAAGAAGACGGGCTCTGATAATGGAACTTGCTGTTTGAAGTTACAGACTATCAAGGGTCTTTGTCTTTGTTCATATATCATGCATTGACTGTATTGCACACTATCACACAAGCATGTTACTATTTCATAAAGTGAGCTATGTAATATTGAGTCAGATAACCCCAAATGTTTGCCCTAAGTAAGTAACATATGGAAGCAAGAACTCCCAAGTAGGTATTTTCTCAATTATTTGTCAGAGGTCCTTCTACAAAATATACCAGGAAGTGCAATTTTAGAGGTCTCAAGACAGATGAAGGAAGAGAGGTTTCAAGAGCTACGTCATTAATTGATGACAAAGTTTGTTTGTGCAAACATTTGGCTTCTCGAGACCACACTGAATTTCACAAAGATTATAGAAAAAAAGGCTGTGGCAATGAACAAGAATTTTATAATAAAAGTGAAAGTTCTACAAGTTTGGTATCATATTTAACTTGATTTTCCCCTGTGAATCTATTCCTAGCATAACTTTAAAATAAAGTAGGTAGCACTTCTTAAATATTACAACCAGCTAAGCACCAATAAAAGCTAAGCTATAAGCAATTCAGGTAAGGCAACAAACTCCAGGTACATAAGGACCTTTAACATACTTGATTTATCTAACTTGATTTATCTTGGTTGACCAAAGTGCAAATGTATTATGTATGCCATGGATGCTTGCTTGAGGCTTACTGCATGAAAGAGCAAATGGCTGAATGAGTAAGTAGTTGAGAACTCTTCTTGTGTGTCATGTACACACATGTAACACATATGTGGATTTGCTTTTCCAGACTGCACTGATGAGTGAGGGCTCTACCCACAGGGTTTCTACCAAGTCTGCTTTACAGTAAACTGGAGGCATCCAAGAGCTGTGCAGGCTGAGCTCATGGTTTTCCTCTGTGCCAACATGATTTGTCACTGCAAAGATCAAACACAGTTTAGCTTCATCAGCATCTGAAATCTAACACAATGGTAAGACCATCCTCCCAGAGCAGAAACATCCACGTAGCAAGGAAATGAACCCTTTAAGACCCCAAAGGAAAGCACTGCCTCTCTTGGTAGAACCCTCAGTGGCCCATTGTTTCCTAAGCCCTATCTTTACCTGCTTTTCACTTATGCCTTGTTTTGAGTTTCTCCGATATAACATTGAAACAGTGACCTTAAACAAGTGCCTTGTATGACTTGGGCAATGCAAAAGAATACTTACAAAATATACTTAAATTCTAAATTCACACTTGGAAACACTAAATGATGAAGACTGAGTAAGAATGTAAAAATACTCTACCTCTTCAGAGTGAGGAGGTATAGGGCTTTGAGGTTGAGGTAGAACGACAGAATTGGTGGCCCACTTCTGAATAAATTTCTGACTTATTTTTACTCTGCACATGAGAAAGGTTGCAAAAATAAGCAACCAGAACAACCCATTTTGAGTTGGGCACAGCATTCTGTAGGTCAAATGTCATCATTACTTTTTACTTCATTTATGAATGGGTTTTAGGCTTGATAACTATAGGAGCTTTGAACTACTCTTTGTGCCCAGAACTCTTGTCTTTTCCACTCAGTTTCCTAAGGCTTTGGACATCAAGAGGGCCTGAGGCATGTAAGGAGTGACGCATACTGTTCAATGGGCATTTTCAGGTCTTGTCTTTATACAGTTTAGATTAGTCTGTCATTCAAAGCATCTCAGGCTCAGACTATGCTTCTTCCTTTGTGATTTACCAAGAAACACTCATATGTAGAAAAAAATGAATGTCCCCCAAATAGACGGCTCCATGCTTTTATTTCTCTCGCATATTAAACACACTTGATGCTTACTAGCCGGTGGGCACATTAACACATACAATAGAAAAACAGACGGACTCTGCCATTGTACTTCACACTTTGGCAATCAATTCACAAACAGATCACAGCTATAGACCTAGCCTGCAAAATTCCCTCCTTTCTTTCTGTGCATTATTACATGGGTCTTGATAATATGAACACCAAGCTTCAGTTCTCTGGGAAGGCCCTGTATTTCCTGCAGATGGAAGAAATGGGGTCCTCTTAAGAAGACAAACCTGAAAGAGAAGCATATGGAGACATACAACATGGGTGGCCCGGCAGGGCAATACACTCTGAATCTAACCATGTTTACACACTTGGGGGCTTTGCAGTTCAAGACTAGCTTTGGGCAAAACATACCCCATTAGAGAACACTCCCTGACTCTAATAATTTCTTGAATTAAAAATGCCATAAACTAGAAAATATATTACCAAATTAAAAGCAGGTAAAAGGCAAATTTCTAAAACAGATATTGAAAGCAAAACTGTAAGTAGAGTCATACTCAGGTTTGGGAGGTAGATACATAGCCTTCATGTTGTATTATTTTCAATAGTCAGTGGTTAGATGTATATATGGTTAATGTTTTAGCATTCCCTTCATCCTCAGCTTGTCTAGAAAAAAAATACCTTCATTATGAAGTGTTGGGCACTAAGTCCTACACATTTGTTATCTCACCAGTTTTATTAGATGAATGGGTTAATATTTTTAGAGTATTCCTGTTAGGAAAATATTACTGAACTTAACTATAATACCTGAAAGAGACAGCCATATCTTCTGAGCCTCTAATTTATGCTGAGCACCAACAATTATTAATGGAAAGACTACAGTGTCCTGAGTTCAGACTATTTTTAGAGATGCACCAGGGAAAAAGAAAGAAAGAAACTGGCCTTTCTTTAAAGGACATGATCTTTAAACAATAGGAGTTAGGACACTATTTATTTTAAAAGTCAAGAATATTTTAAAATGCATTTGTAAAGCAAGATGAATTTAAAATGATTATACCAAGAAACAATTAAGTATTAGAGGGTATATTTCCCCAATAATGTATTATCATCCTCACATTGATGGTATAATGACAAACAGATCACAGCTATAGACTATCTATAGACTAGCTATCTTATCATTTTAATGGTCCATTGACAAAAATGCCCAATTAGATGAGACTTTCCAGACCGAAGCAAGCGAAATGTTTCTTCCAACCTACAGATGAAGGTAAGCCATATCCATTGCTCAGTATGCAGTAAGTCTGGTGCCTCACTTAAAACAACAAAGAGCATGTACCTACCAAACAATTTGAGGGTGTGATTGTTTCTGGGACCTAAGAGAGACAAATTCTAGATGAGACCTGAAAATATCCAACTACAAATTAATAAGAATGGCTTCATACCCTCTTCCTTCTGGCTGGGAATTCTAGAGACTAAAGGATGACTCTGCTTTCCTTTGCTATGATCAATTCTGGTTTTAGGAGACACAAAGTTCAGGTCAAGTTCCAAAAAGATTAGTTTCAAACAGCTTACCAGCTGATGCAGTGTTGACCTTATCTCATTTTTCCTTTCGATTTTGGCCTTTGACAACTATCTCATCTGATTATATCATACCATATCATCGAATTGTCCTAGTTAGGTTTCTATTGTTATGTTAATCTGTCACCAACAACTTTGGGAGGAAAAGATTTATTTGACTTACGCATCCTGATCACAGTGCATCATGAAGGGAAGTTAGGGCAGTAACTCAAGGCAGGAACTGAAGCAGAGACCATAAGGAAGTGTGCTTACTATCTTGCTTCCATTGTTTTCTCAGCTACTTTCTTTATACATCCCAGGACTGCCTGCTAAGGGATGGTACCACCTACAGTAGGCGGGACCTTCCCACATCAATCCCCATCAAATTGTGTGTACACAAAGCTATGGGACAATTCCTCAATTGAGAGTCCCTCTTCCCATATGATTCAGGCTTGTGTCAAATTGAAAACAAAACAAAACAAAACAAATAGTTCACTGATTGTCTATTCTAACATAGTCAGATCTGGGCTGCAACAGGGGACCTGATCTATTTTTCCCGTGTTCTAGAGTTCTGGTACTTAACTGAAGTCATGCGACAGTGAATTGTTTAGGTTATGTTCATAGTGCAATCTATTCAAAATGTCCCCTTCTTCCTCAGGGCACCTGCAGCCATATGAAGGCAGCTTCCCTTCTGCTTCTCAGAGAGTAGTAGTGTAGCCATGGCTTCCTTCTATGCTACAGTCGCCATCTTACCCCCAGAACTCAACAAGAAGAGTTAGGTTCAAGGATATCTTTGGGCTGCCTTATAACTGTCACATTGAATAAACTAACTCCACACAAAACTATTAGGAAATCAGTGAGCACTGTGGTTAAACAGGTGACCTGTAGGTCATCCAGATTCAACTGCTTGCTCTTTATGAGTTTAGATATGCCCTATTATCATTACAAGCTTCATTGATACCATCCGAAGATCGGTGATAACTGTGCTTCTTGTATGTGATTGTGAAGGGTTGGAGTGGATCAAGTGTGACTGTGTGGCCTGACACAGCAAAATTAATACATTATTTCTCTCACTGCTATCGTTTTATTCTAATTTTCTCAGGTGTCCATAAACAGTGAATTTTATATTTCTGGACCATGGAAGCAGGGCTCTCTGTTCTGGGCAGTTCCACTTCTAAGTCCTCTGAGAACCAACAGCCTAGTCATGGCACCCAGATGTCCCTGAAATTATTTTCCTTTGGACATTTTGAAAATCCGATAGGTGATTGTCACCATAAACTTGTAGCTTCTAATAAATATCGCTATGCCCTTCGAGACTTTGGTATGGAGGGGTTTTGTGGGTCTATGCAGGGAGGAAGCAGATATTTCAGCTCTAATTTAGTACCATTTCACACAGTCTGTGACTCGACATATCCTCAGTGATGCCCTCTGGATGTCGTTTTTGCTGCCCAACGCTTTGAGCCAGGCATACTGGACCACCCTGCCCATCAGGTCTTCACTACTCGCCACTTTCTATATGAATTGTAAAGGAATTTTTTTCTAGTGAATGTGGCTATTCCTAGAGAAATAGTTTGGTTGTGAGATATATTTTCATTTCAAATGATACATGCAGCCTTGTCCTCGGGCTTAGCCTGGCAGGCCTTACAGACATCTCATCCCTGGAACATTTATTTCAGGGGGGGGGGTCCTACAATCCCCACTGTGATCTTGCTCAGCATTTCCACCTGCACACCCACTTGTCTCTGCTCTAACAAATAATCATGAATAAACATCTACAAAGGAATTGCTTGAGCTCATAGCACAGTTTGAGATTTTGAGAAAGGTAGGGTCCTTCTATTCAGGCTCTGCAGCTACTTTCTAAATGGTCTATATTAATAAGCATTTTACCCGACAAGGGCAGAGTGGCCCATCTAAGGCAGAGGAAACATGATAATCAGTGCAATTAGATCATTGACCTTAGTTTACGTTCTAGCAGAAGAGATAATAAACAATGTAGTAAAAATAAAAATAAATTACAAATGTCATAGCTAATATGCAGCAAATAAACAGGGAGTAATGCCGGACCAAGGTGGGTAATGCAGCATTTGGGGAAAAAAAACTGTAAAAATGGAAAAAAGAAAGCCACCTACATGGAGTGTGGTGTCTCCTTCCTAGAAATTAGGATTCCTTGTGGAGCAGCATCTTTAGGAAGCCAAGGTCTGAAAGGGAGAATGGTGGAGCCTGCTGAGAGGGTTTTCTGACTAGTTCTCTGTCAGCTGTAGGAGACTGAAAGGGCTTTTAATTCTAATCCTGAGTAACAGGTTTTCTGGTTGTTGATGCTGCCCATTTCTCCCCTCTTTAGGAAGGCTCTCCAATGCAGATACATGCACTCCTGTTTCTTCCTCTAAGGATAGAGGAGACAGAAATCCTCTCTCAAGGGCTTGGTTCCACTTAACAACTGTTGATTCACTTGACTGCTCCGGCTCAGATAGCCTATCCACCGTCTCATAATTTCTTCTAAACTAACCACCTGTGCTTCTAGCACTTCACAGCCCCAAACCTTAGCTGCTTTGTATTCCTGGGGATCCTGTAGTATTTTCTGTCTCTGTATTCTCTTTTCTTATTTTTAATTTCTGAACATGAATTCATTTGTTTCCTGCCAATGCCTGTCATTCAAAAGATTTTATGTACAAAGGGCCAATTCAGCTCATGCTGAGCTCACAGTATTGAGGGGGAGGGGTTCAGACATGGAATGAGAGCTATTAGTCGGCACATGTTTGCCCAAGGCAGGTGACCGAAGCATAAGGCTTTGAGGTAGAGTTTTTCATGATTAGAAGCAGAAGCCAGCAGCACATAGGGGATGTAAAAGGCTCTTAGGGTAGATAAAACACTGTGAAATAATGCATCTAAAAAAAGAGGAAATTGTCTAGAAGTGTGCAATAAGGTTTTTGTCTATTTGGGTACATGCTGCCCTAAATCAAGTCAAGTGGGATGATGCTATTTGAGTTGGAGATAACTAGGAGAAAGACTAAGAAATTATGCTAGCATTATCACAGTTATGGGGTTTATATTCCTTATCTTTTGGATATGTTTGGATAGATCTGACTTGAAATTGTGTTCCAGCCTGGCATTAAAATAATGCTTGCTAGAGTTGTTTACTATTTATTATTGTTGTTGTTATTAGGAAAAAAAACAACTTAGGGCCTGGAGAAATGGTTCATGGGTATGTTCTTTCAGCATAAGCATAACACAGAGAGTACAGGTCCTTCAGACCCACATAAAAATTGTAGAAGGTGGTATCAGTCTATAAAACCAGCACTGAGAGGCAGAGCCAAACCTAGACTGGAGGTTCCCTGGCCAGCCAGTGCAACTAAGTTTGCAAGATCCAGGGTAAATAAAGAGAGATCCCGTCTTAACACAGAAGGTGGATAACGACAGAAGACAACAGATGCCAACTGTCATCCCCCATGCATGCACGTGTGGATGTACCTGCACAGAAACATGCAAATGTGCAGTCATACCCCACCCTAGACATGAAACAGTTATCCTAACCAGTGACTAGCAATAGTACTCTGATCCAATCTTTTCTTCAACTAAACCTTAGTGATTCCTATACTAATCGTTTTGGAAGGAAATTGCCTGACAGAGAAGAATAGACATTTGTCAGGACCACATTAGGGAGGAGTGTGTTGCGCTCTTCCTGATTTTAAATACTGAAGTTATTCTTGCTCTAGGCAACCTGAACTTCCCTTTCCCAGGAGTTTCACACATGCTCCATCTCACTGTTATTTGGTTTACCTATTCCAAAAACTGCTTACCATGGCAACCCTTGTCTGCATGACAGGCAGTTAAATTTGCTTGGAAAAACTGCAACAAAGTGTCAGTTTTCATAAACCCTCTAAGCTCAAATGTTTTCTTCCTAAGGAATTTCCAGCCACTTTGTTGTGGTCTTCAAGCCCTTGCCAAAAGACAGTTTATTAGTGAAAGCCTTATTGAGATACATATACTTGCTCAATATTAGTGACGGATGCTGTTGGGATGAGCATAGCTTCTCAGAACAGAAAAATAATTGGCATTTTAACTCTCGTTTTGATGATACAGAAGTGGCCTTCAAATAACACCTGAACCAAATAATTATGCATTTTATATGAATGTGCTTTGGGCACCGAAGGATGTGAGACGTGAGGATAATAGACAGAGGCCAAAAATAATTCCAGCCCAGTTTTGATTCCACTCTGCACACCCAAGCATGTGCTCCACCCAGAAAAACTCAAAGGTATTTCCAGAAACCCTCCTATGGGGTTATGGGGTTGGTGCTAACAATGGCAGTTAAGAGGTTTTATGTGATCATGAATAAATCCATAGATCCCTTTTACCACCTGTCAAGATGCAGTAAATGTTGGACACTACTGCCATATTTTAAATACAAAATTTGGTATTTATATGATATGTATTCCTGTGGCCCAAACACGTTTGGATCAACATGTTAGTTGATATTAAATCTGTAACTGAAGTACCTCCAAAGCAATAACAGTTGAAAATTTCCCAAAGAATTGTTCGCCATTCCTCACATCAAATTATTAATCTATTCTTGGCATCTGGGCAAGGCAAGATATATTATGCAAATTAGCACTTGGCCCAGAGCATGAATGGAATTAGTTTTATGCTCAAGAGGAATCTGGCCATGTGTAAATGATGGGGGCTGGGGGTGAGTACGAGCATATAACCCAGTGAACTTCACTTGTGGTTCATGATAGATGCTTCTCCAAGATAACTTAAACTCCTCTTCATCCTCAAGCATAAGGAGATGGTAAAAAGATCCCTCAAGGAGATATTGAAAATGCAAGCCTTTAGGGAATTTTGCAATTTACTGATACTGAAGTTCACATTCATATTTAGTTTTCAAGTTCTAGTCACCATTTTAGTGATTTTAAAAGTCTAATATAATCTGATGACTCGTGATTCACAAACTACACATAATGCTGTGATTGCGTTACTTGTAAATTATGGCCAAGCTTTAAAATGGGTCAAGGGCAATTATGGGTTGCTTTCCTGAACACATGTTTTATGGGAAAATGAAAGAAAGAATCATCCTGCAAATGGCATTCTGTATGGAAATTGTATTGTCCTGTGTCCTGCAGCAAACATATGATTTTTGAATGGGTGTGGTAATCAGAAAATGTGTATCCTTCTGCCACAGCAAAAGGAACACTTTGAGAAGAGAAAGGAGGTAACTGCCATCCAAGTGCTAATTTTAAATACACAGAAGTCAGAAGTGATGTTTTCAAGATAGATCTGATCTGGAACTCAGGTGAAAAGTGAATGTAAATGGATTAAAAAACATGGTAGACAACAGTTGATGAGTGAATACACACTGTGGAGTTAGAGCCCTCTGAGCATGGTGTCCTTATGAAGAAAGCATTGCTCAAACCATAATAAAACCAGTGGTTAAGTATGGACAGAAACCCTAAGGAAAACATTGGGACTGCTAAGAATATAGGGAAGGACTCGGGGTAAGCAGCAGGCATAACTTAAGGAACTGGGTAAACTTTACAGCCTGTTTGCAGTAGAAAAAGATACAAGAATGTACTTATAATTAATGCATGCAAAAAGTAGGGAATGTAGTTATAATGGATGAAATGGAGGAATTAGAGATCTGGATTCCATTGTGCCAGGCAGATTGGTTAGAGTTGTTAATTGGGATAAGTGTCCACAGGAGCTAAGGTGTCAGAGCAGGTAATAAGAGAGAAAGCTGATACCTTACCAAGTTGTCTCAAACTTGATTATTCTTGTGTGGAGTGTTGAGAGCAGGTGTAATAGCATTCTTGAATGTATGAGGCAATTTCTCCCCATGTTGTTATAGAACACTGTAGCTAAGCACCTTCTCCATAGCACATATATATCCATTCATTTATTAAGGGAGAGGTTTAAGAAACCTTCATTGAATGACAAATATTCTTGGTTTAAAACAGGTTGTTCTATAATATGACTTTTTATAATTAAAAAAAAAGAAAGAAAGAAAGCAAAGCTTCCTGGCAGATCCTCATGGTTTGGTCTGTGCAGTGCAGGCAGTTTGCCAAGCTGTTAGACCAAGATGATACCAGTCCTTGAACTTTGAATCTTTATTGTCTAGAGAAGAAAAAGAAATAAATAACACAACATGTGACACCTATTATAAAGTCGTGAAAGAATTTTGCAAGAGAGAATAAATGGCAATTCAACAATGCAAAGTGTAGTCAGCCCCATTTATTTATTTTAAGGAAAATAAGGTTTATGATAAGACTGAAATGGAATAGAAGGTTGAACACTGGAGACACAGGAGGGATGGTCCAGGCTTTAAAAAAGCTCATACACAATAGTACGGAAGTAGAGCAGAGCACAGGACTTGAGTGGACAGAGAGAATGTCAGTGTGGCTGGGATATAATGTGAGGGGGAAAATCGACGTTAGAAGGGGGTCATAAAATATGCTATATGGGAATTCAGGCACCAAGGCTGGTGTCTTAGATGACTATGATAGAGGTGTACATGGAGATAAGAGGTCCACTTAGAAAACAGCAATGACTAGAAAATGACTCAGCAATTTTGGTGCTAAGTATATCCTTCCCCAAAGTCAAGTAACAGTAGCTAAGCCCAAGAGCAAGTACAGAAGCATTAGTCACAAAAGAAAAATATAGAAACAACACAGATGCAGATGGGTTACTGTAGCACAGTCACTTATGCACTAACAAATTATACAGCAGCCAAAAACCATCACCCATAGTAACATGAATATGCTTAAGACTTAGAAGTATAAATTAAAGCAAGTCCAAGCCTTAACAACTTGATACCATTTAAAATGAAATTAAAATAATTAAGCTCAAAGTGATATACATCTAGGAATGCAAGCAGATGTGAAATTGTATTTTTATTTTAAAGGAAAACAGGTAAATGATGTACCTATGATCCTCAGCTAAGGGAAAGTGGGGCTTCCTGGCAAATGGAATGATGAAGGAAGGGACTAGGTATAGATTACCAACACCATCCTAGTTTTTATATTGTTCATGCATGTCAATGCACAATTATAAACTCAAAAGCTGAGTAAGGCATGCACAGGACAGACAGTGAGAGAACGTCAGAGTTAGTCTGGTCCTGTGTACCGAGTACTCTCAAACCTGACAAAATGTGCTAATGGCTTAGATGTGGGGAGTCCTCTCTCCCCCACACAGGATGGAAAGGTGCCACGAACCCCATGGTGCTTACAGTTTCTAACCAGGCACTTTGAAAATGACACCATTTTTGGATATAGACAGATTAAGGGAGGGTTTTTTTTCTTACAGGACCTAGGTCTACCTGCCTAGGTGCACTGGCCACCATGGGCTGAACTCTCCATCATCAATCATTAATCCAAAGATTGCCCACAGACATGCCCACAGGTCAATCAGATGGAGGTAGTTCCACAGTTGAGGGTCCCTCTTCCCAGATGATTCTAGTTTCAAGTTGATAAAATCTGACCAACACTGAAGACTTTGGAGTAGTTTTCTCTGGCTGCTATCAGCCATCAATGAATTGCAACACGTGAGTTAATTTTGAATAATAAGAAAAAACATTGTCTCACCTTTCCAAAGAGCAGATGTCTTGGCTGGAATCAAGATACTAGCTGGGACACAGGCCCTGGCTTCCTGTGGAGGTTCATTTTAAGTTTACACCTGTCTGTTCTAGCTTCTGGTGGCCATGATATTCTTTGGCTTGTGGCTGGTTTACTCCAACCTGTTCTACTATGATCAAAGGACTTCTTCCTTTTCCCCTTCCCTTTTGGCATGCCCCGACTCTTTTATGCTGTCCTCTAAGGGTACATGCTGTGGCATTTAGGATTGGTTGGGATGAATTATATAATTCACTATCTAAGAGTCTTAACAAATAAGACAACATGCACAAGGTCTAAGATCCTCACGTAGGGTACAGCCAGGTAGAGAGTATTTCTAATGTTGGGAGTCCTAAGAAGAGGGAGAAAGAAGAATAAAGATTCTGAACAGTATCTTTGAGGCGTTCCAGTGTTTTGTCGAGGCTGCCGAGACGGAAGGCACTAGGTGGGAGCCATTGAGGAGGGAGACATGTCAGATGAGCCAGTCAGAGCTGATGCTGGGCATTGAAAATGATGCCTTTCTATATGAACTTGTCTGGAAGATAAATCCTTGTTCAAGCATATCAGGAAGAAGGGAGCTGTAATGCTTACAGATGAGCAAGTGTAACCCCAGAGGCCTTGATTTGTTTACAGCAATAGTAGAGCTATTTGGAAGGAAACAACTGACACTGAGCATGCAACAAAAGGGGAAACAGCTAGGAAATAACCCTGAAATTAGACGGTAGAGTTTGCAGTAAGGGAACTGTGGACCCCATGTGAGCTTCAGGAGGATAAATATGAGGCTACCCATTCAGCAGTACTCCATTACTCTTCAGTGTCCTCTGCTATCATGGGCTTGGTCCTTACTCAAGGCTGAGGGTCTCCAGCATTATAGCACAGCTCTCAATCTTTAGCTATGCCTCTATCTTGGATCCAGATTCTGATTCCTCCACCTCCCAGTTATGAGCTCTTATCACTTAACTGTCAGTGCCTGCTTCCCTACATGGAAACTGGAGACCATTGCAGAGTTGTAAGGTTGGTGGAACAATCAAATTATTCACAGATATAAGGCACACACAACAGTATTTAGTAGTAAGATTTTCAATTTCTTTTAAAATATATATAGATATATTATGGAAATATATTTTCATTTTAATATCCCAGGTGTAGGTATATGGGACTGCTTCATTGCAGGTGTCTATGATTTGCCTCATGTTTTATCAGGAACATGCTTTTTCCAGCTGCAGATAGTTTCTGCAAGTGTGTGACATTTGGAATTTTGGGGATTTTTCAGAGGATATGTAAATGCTACAGCCAGGATAGGAGGTAACTGGTTGGACAGTTGTTAGTGTTGTTTTTGGTTTGTTGCAGTTTGTCAAGTAGGTGTGTGTGAAAAGCCAAAAAGAAAAAAATTAGATATCCTAGCTGTGAAGATCAAACTTGCCTTAAGGCACTCAACACCCCTAATCAGCAGGAAGTAATCTAACAATGTCTTTGCCTCCTTTCTCCTCAGTCCTTTTTTTTCTCTCCTACTTAGTCTTAGGGAGTTGAAAGGGTGGAAGAAGAGTATGGAGAAGGGTGGAATAAAAAACCTACAAAGTAGCCAAAAGTCAAGCTATAGTATATCTGTATCATGTGAGTAATGGCATTTGTAATTTCTTTGAGATAAGCCACATACATGTACATCTTCAGAACCTCATAACATTGAGTGTTGTATGTTTTCTACCCACAAAAAGTGAAAGAGGAAATTGGAAAATTATAAAAGAATCGTGCATAATAATTTTCTTGAATAAAAATCCTTGTTTTTAAAAGAACTAGTTTTAAGAAAACTATCCAGTTATAAAATTTTCTAGCTTCTGAAGACTCACCATTGCCCATGTTTTTCTAAAATGATTTATGATTTGCACAGATGTCAGCTAAGTAATAAATTAAGTCTTGAAATAAGAACTCATTTATGAACAGTTTCCTTCAAATTTTAGAGTGTAGAAGATTTCCTCTTCATAATTCCATTCATTTGTATTTTCCACAAAGAACAACCTTGGACTAGTAATATCACCTAAGTGTGTAATGTTCTGAAATCACACCTAGATAAAACAATCAAGTGATATTACTGATTATTTGAGTAACTCTTCAAAACTCTTCCATGATAGTTTCAACTTGACACATAAATATCTGGTGTCTTCATTGTGATAATCCCAGGAAAAGTACCAAATGGCATCCCAGAAAGGAGAAGCAGATTTGCAGTTGTTTGTGGATTTTATATTTGATCCTTAATGTGTCTCTGAAATAGAAGACAAATATACCTTATTCACTTCATAAACATAACTTTGTAAACATAAACTTCATTAAAAAGGAGACAAAGACTTTGGAAAAACATAGTTTTACCTTTAAAGGAGACATGTTGGTCAAAGGACACAGAATCAGATCTGTTGGACATTAGGTTCTAGAGATAAGATATAGTAGGAAATAATAATGACTGGGACTAATAACACTAGATTACACACTTGATATTTCCTATGAGTCAATCTTAAATATTTTTACCCCCTTGTAAACACAAAATAATGGTGTAAGGTCATGAATATTATAATTACCTTATTAAAGATTCCTTAATATGTGCATAGAAAAAACCCATCACATTGAAATTGTAAACATATAATTTTTAATTTTTTCTTCTTAATATGTGTATAAGTGTTTTTTTATTGAATGTCTGTAAATGTTGATATATGGATGCCAAGGCATGTATGTCAAAGTTAGCAATTAATTTTGTAGAGTCAGCTCCTTCCATTAACTATCCTATAGGTCTTAGGGATTGAGTACAGGTCTCTAGGATTATCTAGCAAGTTCTTTTACCTGATGAGCCATGTCACCATCCCATGATTTTATTTTTTATTTGTATGTGTATATACCCATATGAGGAACCAGAGGAAGACCTCAGAGGTCACTCATTAGGTTCTGTACACCTGCTTTTCAGACAGACTTTCTCACCAGCCTGTAGCTTTCCATGTAGGCTAGGTGTCTAGCCACTGAGCTCCAGAGAACTGTCTGCCTGTGCCTCCTCAGTGCTGGGATCCCAGTGATACCCTGCTGGGTTGTAGAAAACAAAATCAGGTTCACATGCTTGCAAGACAAGTATGTTACTAACTGAGCCATCTCTCAGCACCTAAATATATAGTTTTCTTAATCTGTAAAATTTATCTCAATCAGCTAAATGGGGGGGTGGGGGGGAAGGACAGAGTTTTTGGAAGAGGTCATGTCTCTTGACTCATTACAGTCAAATCATTCCATCTGCTCCCAGAACTAGCATGAAATGTGAGTAATGAGGGGAAAATAAAACTAAAAAACAACAAACAAATAAACAAACCGAAAGAATTTTTGCTCTCATACTCTCCTTGACCTTAGCACCATTACCAGTACAGAATAACAATTTCCTTGAGAATCCTGAAAGTTGTCCATTGAAGTCTAAGTATATTCAACATATGTTGAAGAAGGTTATTGTACATATTAATCTTAAGTGATCAAAAGACCAAAAGGCATGTAGAAACCACATGAACTTATAGAAATAAAACATTGGCTACCTTTGCACTAGGAAAGCTTGTATATATTTCTTTCTCTGACTCCTTCATCCTCTTTTAAAAAGTAATTTTCTCTGCCACATTACTGGAGACACTACTCACTAAACACATGCCAAGATCAGTGTTCCTGAGGATTTAGAAAGCTTTAAGAACAGAATCCATGCTAGAAAACATCTCTGTCCTTTGGGTTTCTTTGGCCATGATGAGACAAGGAAATGTAAGAATACTGCACAGGAAAAAAAAAAAAAAACCAACAACAGTAAAAAATTTCTGTTTTGGTTTAAAACAGAAGTGTTTATGCTAGAAATAATCATTCAGCTATTATAGTTAGCTGTCCACTTGACTGATTCTAGAGTCAGGAAATCCTCTGCTCACCTTTGTGAAGTAACTGAAGTAGGAAAACCTGGCCAAATATATTTGGAGCACCTGTCTATGGTTTGGGGTCCTAGTCAGAATAACAGAATATAAAAGGCTTTTAGAGGAAAACGCAGTCAGAGCAATAGGTCTTGGATGGAATATAAAAAAGCAAGCAAGCAGAGCGACAGTGTCAGTGTCTCTGTCTCTGTCTCTGTCTGTCTCTCCCCCTCCCCTCCCCTCCCCTCCCCACCTCTCTCTCTCTCTCTCTCTCTCTCTCTCTCTCTCTCTCTCTCTCTCTCTCTCTCCTGCCCCCCTCTCTCTATCTTAAGCTCCTGTGCTGCCTTGACTTTGCCACCATGATGGAGCATACCTGGAACAGAGAGCCAACATAAACCCTTCCTGGCTTAAGCCGCTTTTGTCATTATAATAGAAAGAGTAAACTAATATATTAGCTAAACTGAGAACATTAGAGATTTTAACTGATTTATTTCTGGATAATGAGAGAGATATTAATAGTTTGTATTTATTTGGCCTAACAATACCAACCTGATGATGGATGAGTTTGCTTCAAGTGGGGAAAAAAAAGGAAATTATATCCAGAAAAGTAAAAGAATTAAAGATAATTACAAGTTCCTCATTATTTCTAATTTATAACACATTAGAAGGAAAGACATAACTATAATTTTAGTTTGTTATTGCAGTTTACTCTCACAGCTGTAGTTTGTAAATGAATTTCAGATTTTTCTGTGCATTAATAAAAATCCTTTTCATGACTAAAGTGGAAATTTCTGGTTTCTTTTGAGACTCAGTTCTGTCATGTGATTTTTTTGGAAACTGTTTGTACTGGCTAGTTTTGTGTCAACTTGACACAGCTGGAGTTAGCACAGAGAAAGGAGCTTCAGTTGAGGAAATGCCTCCATGAGATCCAACTGTAAGGCATTTTCTCAATTAGTGATCAAGGGGGAAAGGCCCCTTGTGGGTGGTGCCATCTCTGGGCTGGTAGTCTTGGTTCTATAAGAGAGCAGGCTGAGCAAGCCAAGAGAGGCAAGCCAGTAAAGAACATCCCTCTATGGCCTCTGCATCAGCTCCTGCTCCCTGACCTGCTTGAGTTCCAGTCCTGACTTCCTTTGGTGATGAACAGCAGTATGGAAGTGTAAGCCAAATAAACCCTTTCCTCCCCAACTTGCTTCTTGGTCATGATATTTGTGCAGGAATAGAAACCCTGACTAAGACACTGTTTTATGAAAGATCTTTTTGCTGAGAGCAGATACATGATGCTTTTCTGAAAGCAGCCTGAAAAAGGCAAATGTGATGTTTTGTTAGAGCAGACACTCGAGAAAAACATAATGTTTGTAAAGGGTATAAATATAAACCAAGAGACAGTGGACATTGCTGTATGGTATTGGGTTGCCACGTCACTCTTTTCTGGTCCTTGCTTGTCATGACTTTATGGAGAGAAACATACTGAAGAACTTCTGGTGGTGTTCTAGCAGCTTCTTGTTGGACTCGCACAGATTGACAGAGCCTCGAGGTTTCTTCTGGATCAAACTGTCATTGCTGACTAGTGAATGGTGTTAGCCAGTGGATTGCAAGCCTGCCAATTCATGTGAACTGAATTGCTGACATCCTGACAAGGTAGATTGTATTTGCCTCAAAGAACTCTTTCTAAACAGGTCCACATCTTCCTTTGCCCTATTAACTTTGCATTTCCAGTACCTCTGGTGGGTGTTGGACTAGAAGGGAGGTTAAAGCATTTAAGTACACTTATTAAAAGTAGGTTTTGAAAAATATATGCTACACATGACTTTCCACTGATTTGTCCAAGTCTGTAATTGTAAACACCTTGCCTATATCCCAGCACACATAACTCAGGAAGAATTCCTTATTGTCATTTTACTAATTTACATTTGGTCAAGCAAATAATTAAAGGGATGGTCCTGGGAATTTGACCATTCCCCCAACATAAAACACATGAAAACAATTCATGGATACTGGGATCTCCCAGACCTTCAGATATGTACTGTTTCAATAAATATATTTGGTAATATGAAAGAACAGAATTAAAAGAAAGTTAGCCAAACCTTCCTTGTGCATGGTCTGGAAAATACAATTCACAATCAGTAGCTAATATATGTATTGCATGTGGCTGTAGTTTAAAACACACAGGATTTGGGTAAAGTATTTCTCTCTCTCTCTCTCTCTCTCTCTCTCTCTCTCTCTCTCTCTTGAGAATTGTGTGGTACAGAAGTGAACTCAAGAGTTACCTTGTATAGATTTTGGATATTAGTCCTCTGTCAGATGTACGGTTAGTAAAGATAGTTTCCTAATCTGCAGGCTGCCATTTTGTTCTATTGACAGTGTCCTTTGCCTTACAGAAGTTTTTCAGTTTCATGAGGTCTCATTTATCAGTTGTTGATCTTAGAACCTGAGATACTGAAATTCTGTTCAGGAAATTGTCTCCTGTACCAGTGGGTTCAAAGCTACTTCCCACTTTCTCTTCTATGAGATTCAGTATATCTGTTTTTATGTTAAGGTCCTTGAGCCTCTTGGACTTGGGTTTTGTGCAGGGTGATAAATACAAATCTATTTGCATTCTTCCACACGTAGACATCCCATTAGGCTAGCACCATTTGTTGAAGATACTTTCATTTTTCCATTGTGTGGTTTTGGCTTCTTTATCAAAAATCAAGTGTCCATAGGTGTGTGGATTTATTCCTGGGTCTTTTTCTGTACCAATACAGTGCAGTTTTTAATCACTATTGCTCTATAGTACAGCTTGAGGTCAGGGATGGTGATCCTTTTATTGTTTTGACAATCCTGGGTTTTTTTTTTTTCATATAAAGTTGAGAATTGCTCTTACAATCCAAACAACCCAATTAAAAAACAGGGGCACAGAGCTAAACAGAGAATACTCAACAGGGGGATCTCAAATCACTGAGAAGCACTTTAAAATATTCAAATTCCTTAGTTATTAGTGAAATTCAAATAAAAAAAAAACTCTGAGATTCCATCTTAAATTGGTCAGAATGGCTAAGATCAAAACACTCAAGTGATAGCACATGCTTGCAAGGGTGTGGAGCAATGGGAACACATCTTCATTGTTGGTGGGAGTCCAAACACGTACAACTACTCCAGAAATGCAAGCACAGGATGGAGTAGAGACTGAAGGAACGGCTAACCAGTAACTGGCCCAACTGTAGACCCATCCCACCGGCAAGTACCAATTCCTGACACTATTAATGATACTTTGTTATACTTACAGATAATAGTCTAGCATGGCTGTCCTCTAAGAGGCTCCATCCAGCAGTTGATACAGACAGATGCAGACACCCACAGCCAAACAGACCTTGGGGACTCTTATGGAACCATAGGAGGAAGGATTGTGGTCCCTAATAGTATAGGAACTCCACAGGAAAACCAACAGTATCAACTAACCTGGATCCTTGGGACTCTCAGAGACTGAACCACCAACCAAAGAACATACACGGCTTGACCTAGACCTCCCTGCACTTATGTAGCACATGTAGTGTGGTCTTCATGTGGGTCACAAACAACTGGAGTGGGGGGCTGTACCAAAAATCTGTTGCCTGTATGTGGGATATGTACTACTAGCTGGCGTGCCTTGTCTGTCTTCAGGGGGAGAGGAAGCACCTAGCCTTATAGAGACTTTAAGTACCAGGGTAGGGGATACCCAGGGTGCCCCCATCCTCTCACAGGAGAAGGGGAGGGAGTATGGGAGAAGGATTGTGGGATGGGGTGGCCAGAAGGGGGGCCAGGAGAGGAATGAAAAGTGAATAAGTTAAAAAAGAGTTACACTTTAGAAAATGGCCACTCTCAAAGTAATACAGAGGGACAGGACTTAACATAGTACTGAGAAGCTGTTACACTGCTGTGCTACTGTGGTTCACGGGTACCTGATGCCTGGCACCTGCATTGGAGATAATAAGATTTTAAATTACAGGCAAATCATAAGTGCTTTATTAATATTTATTGAATGATTCAGAGGTGTAGTTGTATTCTCTAATAACTTTTTACAGTGTGATTATAAAACCCACTGGCAACACATTTTTAATATATGATGCCATAGTAAGCTTTTCATAGATGTTACTATAACACAGCTGTTGTAATTAAAACAATGTGCACACCTTCTTGATCTGTTAATTTATATAAAACATATCCGAGTGACCCACGTTATTTTAAACTCATTATTTGGATGATCTGTTGGTTACAGTTTTGTAACTGACATTGATACCTGTGGCTTTTACTCCCTGAAAACAGAATAAGAGAAAACTTAGATCACCAAATGTCTGGGGCACTGTTAAGCTAATCAATTGAGCACCTCCATTGACTTTTGGGTAAGGAGAAATATAGCCACCTCGAAAACAAAGCATTTGGAATAATGTCGGTATTATTTAATTACCCAGACTTTTATCTTACATGGTTTTCATAAGGTTCAAAGAATGCCTCAAATGTACACCACTTCACATTTTATGATCTCATGTTTTATGTCAATTGAAGACATAAAATGTTCTAGAATATTTCCTATAAGCTTAGATTTTTTTCAAAACCTACTTTATTTAGGATTCTTAAATGCTCCAACCTCTCTTCTAACCCACTGATCAGAAGTAAGGGGAATAAAAGGTTAATAGGAAAAGGGTGTTGTACACCTGTCCTTTAGGTGAATTCACTCTTAATTGGCAGGATACCAGCAGTCCATGTCAATAGCAAACACTAAACATGAATCAGGAGCAGTGGCATGCATGATCCAACAGATCGAGCAAGACTCCACTGAATTGGCACAGCTGGAAGTGGAAGTGGCCAAGGTCAGCGGGAATCCCACTTGAAGTTTGTTGGCTATTTTCTCTCTGCAAAGTGAAGACCATCGAAGATCAGCCAACTTTTCATGATGTAGTAATGCAAGAGCCTCCTCTGACTGTGTGTGGGGTTCCATTTATATTCTTTCTAAACATCACACACCCTCTCAAGTGTCTGTTTTCAGCAAAACATCGAATGCCCTCTCACAAGACAGCTTCCAGAAAAACATCGCATGGCACAGCTGAGTTGTTAAAGAAACCAAAATTTCGATCTTGGTCCGAGACCCGCCGAACTTAGGAAATTAGTCTGAACAGGTGAGAGGGTGCGCCAGAGAACCTGACAGCTTCTGGAACAGGCAGAAGCACAGAGGCGCTGAGGCAGCACCCTGTGTGGGCCGGGGACAGCCGGCCACCTTCCGGACCGGAGGACAGGTGCCCACCCGGCTGGGGAGGCGGCCTAAGCCACAGCAGCAGCAGTCGCCATCTTGGTCCCGGGACTCCAAGGAACTTAGGAATTTAGTCTGCTTAGGTGAGAGTCTGTACCACCTGGGAACTGCCAAAGCAACACAGTGTCTGAGAAAGGTCCTGTTTTGGGCCTTCTTCTTCGGCCAGGAGGAGGTCCAAATACAAGATATCTGCGCACCTTCCCTGTAAGAGAGCTTGCCAGCAGAGAGTGCTCTGAGCACTGAAACTCAGAGGAGAGAATCTGTCTCCCAGGTCTGCTGATAGACGGTAACAGAATCACCAGAAGAACAATCTCTAAACAGAGTCAACTATAACTACTAACTCCAGAGATTACCAGATGGCGAAAGGTAAACGGAGGAATCTTACTAACAGGAACCAAGACCACTCACCATCACCAGAACCCAGCACACCCACTTCGCCCAGTCCAGGGAACCCCAACACACCTGAGAACCTAGACCTAGATTTAAAAGCATATCTCATGATGATGGTAGAGGACATCAAGAAGGACTTTAATAAATCACTTAAAGAAATACAGGAGAACACTGCTAAAGAGTTACAAGTCCTTAAAGAAAAACAGGAAAACACAATCAAACAGGTAGAAGTCCTTACAGAAAAAGAGGAAAAAACATACAAACAGGTGATGGAAATGAACAAAACCATACTAGACCTAAAAAGGGAAGTAGACACAATAAAGAAAACTCAAAGCGAGGCAACACTAGAGATAGAAACCCTAGGAAAGAAATCTGGAACCATAGATTTGAGCATCAGCAACAGAATACAAGAGATGGAAGAGAGAATCTCAGGTGCAGAAGATTCCATAGAGAACATTGGCACAACAATCAAAGAAAATGGAAAATGCAAAAAGATCCTAACTCAAAATATCCAGGAAATCCAGGACACAATAAGAAGACCAAACGTACGGATAATAGGAGTGGATGAGAATGAAGATTTTCAACTCAAAGGTCCAGCAAACATCTTCAACAAAATTATTGAAGAAAACTTCCCAAATCTAAAGAATGAGATGCATATGAACATACAAGAAGCCTACAGAACTCCAAATAGACTGGACCAGAAAAGAAATTCCTCCCGACACATAATAATCAGAACATCAAATGCACTAAATAAAGATAGAATACTAAAAGCAGTAAGGGAAAAAGGTCAAGTAACATATAAAGGCAAGCCTATCAGAATTACACCAGATTTTTCACCAGAGACTATGAAAGCCAGAAGAGCCTGGACAGATGTTATACAGACACTAAGAGAACACAAACTGCAGCCCAGGCTACTATACCCAGCCAAACTCTCAATTATCATAGAGGGAGAAACCAAAGTATTCCACGACAAAACCAAATTCACGCATTATCTCTCCACGAATCCAGCCCTTCAAAGGATAATAACAGAAAAAAACCAATACAAGAACGGGAACAACGCCCTAGAAAAAACAAGAAGGTAATCCCTCAACAAACCTAAAAGAAGACAGCCACAAGAACAGAATGCCACCTTTAACAACTAAAATAACAGGAAGCAACAATTACTTTTCCTTAATATCTCTTAACATCAATGGTCTCAACTCGCCAATAAAAAGACATAGACTAACAAACTGGCTACACAAACAAGACCCAACATTTTGCTGCTTACAGGAAACTCATCTCAGAGAAAAAGATAGACACTACCTCAGAATGAAAGGCTGGAAAACAATTTTCCAAGCAAATGGTATGAAGAAACAAGCAGGAGTAGCCATCCTAATATCTGATAAGATTGACTTCCAACCCAAAGTCATCAAAAAAGACAAGGAGGGACACTTCATTCTCATCAAAGGTAAAATCCTCCAAGAGGAACTCTCAATTCTGAATATCTATGCTCCAAATACAAGAGCAGCCACATTCACTAAAGAAACTTTAGTAAAGCTCAAAGCACACATTGCGCCTCACACAATAATAGTGGGAGACTTCAACACACCACTTTCACCAATGGACAGATCATGGAAACAGAAACTAAACAGGGACACACTGAAACTAACAGAAGTGATGAAACAAATGGATCTGACAGATATCTACAGAACATTTTATCCTAAAACAAAAGGATATACCTTCTTCTCAGCACCTCATGGTACCTTCTCCAAAATTGACCACATAATAGGTCACAAATCAGGCCTCAACAGATTCAAAAATATTGAAATTGTCCCATGTATCCTATCAGATCACCATGCACTAAGGCTGATCTTCAATAACAAAATAAATAACAGAAAGCCAACATTCACATGGAAACTGAACAACACTCTTCTCAATGATACCTTGGTCAAGGAAGGAATAAAGAAAGAAATTAAAGACTTTTTAGAGTTTAATGAAAATGAAGCCACAACGTACCCAAACCTTTGGGACACAATGAAAGCATTTCTAAGAGGGAAACTCATAGCTATGAGTGCCTTCAAGAAAAAACGGGAGAGAGCACATACTAGCAGCTTGACAACACATCTAAAAGCTCTAGAAAAAAAGGAAGCAAATTCACCCAAGAGGAGTAGACGGCAGGAAATAATCAAACTCAGGGGTGAAATCAACCAAGTGGAAACAAGAAGAACTATTCAAAGAATTAACCAAACGAGGAGTTGGTTCTTTGAGAAAATCAACAAGATAGATAAACCCTTAGCTAGACTCACTAAAGGGCACAGGGACAAAATCCTAATTAACAAAATCAGAAATGAAAAGGGAGACATAACAACAGATCCTGAAGAAATCCAAAACACCATCAGATCCTTCTACAAAAGGCTATACTCAACAAAACTGGAAAACCTGGACGAAATGGACAAATTTCTGGACAGATACCAGGTACCAAAGTTGAATCAGGATCAAGTTGACCTTCTAAACAGTCCCATATCCCCTAAAGAAATAGAAGCAGTTATTAATAGTCTCCCAGCCAAAAAAAGCCCAGGACCAGACGGGTTTAGTGCAGAGTTCTATCAGACCTTCAAAGAAGATCTAACTCCAGTTCTGCACAAACTTTTTCACAAGATAGAAGTAGAAGGTATTCTACCCAACTCATTTTATGAAGCCACTATTACTCTGATACCTAAACCACAGAAAGATCCAACAAAGATAGAGAACTTCAGACCAATTTCTCTTATGAACATCGATGCAAAAATTCTTAATAAAATTCTCGCTAACCGAATCCAAGAACACATTAAAGCAATCATCCATCCTGACCAAGTAGGTTTTATTCCAGGGATGCAGGGATGGTTTAATATACGAAAATCCATCAATGTAATCCATTATATAAACAAACTCAAAGACAAAAACCACATGATCATCTCCTTAGATGCAGAAAAAGCATTTGACAAGATCCAACACCCATTCATGATAAAAGTTCTGGAAAGATCAGGAATTCAAGGCCAATACCTAAACATGATAAAAGCAATCTACAGCAAACCAGTAGCCAACATCAAAGTAAATGGAGAGAAGCTGGAAGCAATCCCACTAAAATCAGGGACTAGACAAGGCTGCCCACTTTCTCCCTACCTTTTCAACATAGTACTTGAAGTATTAGCCAGAGCAATTCGACAACAAAAGGAGATCAAGGGGATACAAATTGGAAAAGAGGAAGTCAAAATATCACTTTTTGCAGATGATATGATAGTATATATAAGTGACCCTAAAAATTCCAACAGAGAACTCCTAAACCTGATAAACAGCTTCGGTGAAGTAGCTGGATATAAAATTAACTCAAACAAGTCAATGGCCTTTCTCTACACAAAGAATAAACAGGCTGAGAAAGAAATTAGGGAAACAACACCCTTCTCAATAGCCACAAATAATATAAAATATCTCGGCGTGACTCTAACGAAGGAAGTGAAAGATCTGTATGATAAAAACTTCAAGTCCCTGAAGAAAGAAATTAAAGAAGATCTCAGAAGATGGAAAGATCTCCCATGCTCATGGATTGGCAGGACCAACATTGTAAAAATGGCTATCTTGCCAAAAGCAATCTACAGATTCAATGCAATCCCCATTAAAATTCCAACTCAATTCTTCAACGAATTAGAAGGAGCAATTTGCAAATTCATCTGGAATAACAAAAAACCGAGGATAGCAAAAACTCTTCTCAAGGATAAAAGAACCTCTGGTGGAATCACCATGCCTGACCTAAAGCTTTACTACAGAGCAATTGTGATAAAAACTGCATGGTACTGGTATAGAGACAGACAAGTGGACCAATGGAATAGAATTGAAGACCCAGAAATGAACCCACACACCTATGGTCACTTGATCTTCGACAAGGGAGCCAAAACCATCCAGTGGAAGAAAGACAGCATTTTCAACAATTGGTGCTGGCACAACTGGTTGTTATCATGTAGAAGAATGCGAATCGATCCATACTTATCTCCTTGTACTAAGGTCAAATCTAAGTGGATCAAGGAACTTCACATAAAACCAGAGACACTGAAACTTATAGAGGAGAAAGTGGGGAAAAGCCTTGAAGATATGGGCACAGGGGGAAAATTCCTGAACAGAACAGCAATGGCTTGTGCTGTAAGATCGAGAATTGACAAATGGGACCTAATGAAACTCCAAAGTTTCTGCAAGGCAAAAGACACTGTCTATAAGACAAAAAGACCACCAACAGACTGGGAAAGGATCTTTACCTATCCTAAATCAGATAGGGGACTAATATCCAACATATATAAAGAACTCAAGAAGGTGGACCTCAGAAAATCAAATAACCCCCTTAAAAAATGGGGCTCAGAACTGAACAAAGAATTCTCACCTGAGGAATACCGAATGGCAGAGAAGCACCTGAAAAAATGTTCAACATCCTTAATCATCAGGGAAATACAAATCAAAACAACCCTGAGATTCCACCTCACACCAGTGAGAATGGCTAAGATCAAAAATTCAGGTGACAGCAGATGCTGGCGAGGATGTGGAGAAAGAGGAACACTCCTCCATTGTTGGTGGGATTGCAGGCTTGTACAACCACTCTGGAAATCAGTCTGGCGGTTCCTCAGAAAATTGGACATAGTACTACCGGAGGATCCAGCAATACCTCTCCTGGGCATATATCCAGAAGAAGCCCCAACTGGTAAGAAGGACACATGCTCCACTATGTTCATAGCAGCCTTATTTATAATAGCCAGAAACTGGAAAGAACCCAGATGCCCCTCAACAGAGGAATGGATACAGAAAATGTGGTACATCTACACAATGGAGTACTACTCAGCTATTAAAAAGAATGAATTTATGAAATTCCTAGCCAAATGGATGGACCTGGAGAGCATCATCCTGAGTGAGGTAACACAATCACAAAGGAACTCACACAATATGTACTCACTGATAAGTGGATACTAGCCCAAAACCTAGGATACCCACGATATAAGATACAATTTCCTAAACACATGAAACTCAAGAAAAATGAAGACTGAAGTGTGGACACTATGCCCCTCCTTAGAAGTGGGAACAAAACACCCATGGAAGGAGTTACAGAAACAAAGTATGGAGCTGAGATGAAAGGATGGACCATGTAGAGACTGCCATATCCAGGGATCCACCCCATAATCAGCTTCCAAATGCTGACACCATTGCATACACTAGCAAGATTTTACTGAAAGGACTCAGATGTAGCTGTCTCTTGTGAGACTATGCCGGGGCCTAGCAAACACAGAAGTGGATGCTCACAGTCAGCTAATGGATGGATCACAGGGCTCCCAATGGAGGAGCTAGAGAAAGTACCCAAGGAGCTAAAGGGATCTTCAACCCTATAGGTGGAACAACATTATGAACTAACCAGTACCCCTGAGCTCTTGACTCTAGCTGCATATGTATCAAAAGATGGCCTAGTCGGCCATCACTGGAAAGAGAGGCCCATTGGACACGCAGACTTTGTGTGCCCCGGTACAGGGGAACGCCAGGGCCAAAGGGGGGGAGTGGGTGGGTAGGGGAGTGGGGGTGGGTGGGTAAGGGGGACTTTTGGTATAGCATTGGAAATGAAAATGAGCTAAATACCTAATAAAAAATGGAAAAAAAAAAAAGAAACCAAAATTTCCATTTCAATCTCTTGATTATCTTAAAATTGAGACAGAGATAATATGATAACCAAATTCATGTGCCTTGTTTTTTCAATGCCATCTGTTCTGGAAACATAGCACATAATAAATAAAATTTGTAGCAAGAAAAACTTCATATTGTGGGAATTTCAGCTTTGATCTGAGAAAATTATTTCCTCAATTCCCCTATTAACTTTACCACTATAGGCTTTCAAATACTGTTATCAATAAGTGTAGTGAGCCCTGAAGAAAGAACATGGAAATGGGAAAATGTCATTTAAGAATTTTGTATTAATTAAATTGTGTGTATATAATTTAAGACTGCCAAAACAAATCCCATTGGCTAGTGAAAGAACAGAAAGGATTTTTCTCATGGTTTCAGAGATAGAGACATCCCTGATCAAGGCATAGACAGATTCAGCATCTAATGAGAGCTTCCTGTCTGTAGACAGCTCCCTTCTTGGGGTCTTCTTGCATGGTGTAGTTGTTTCTTTTTGTATAAGAAATCACTCTATTCCAACTGAATTGGGGTTTGTCCATATGCCATCATTATAGTTTAATTATTTTCCAAAGGATCCATCTCCAAATACATTAATTTTGAGAGTTAGAATTTCAACCCATGATTTTGGAGGTCAGAAAAGATACAATTATGTCATGGGAGTACAGATTGAAAACAGGAAACCTAGCACAAAATAAATAAATTTTCTGTGTGCAAATTGCATACAGCCATATTTTCTTGCTCTTAATGTTTTGACATGGATTTTTTAGGCCTAGAGGCTTTAAAATTCATGTTTCAAGAATAAAATTATCTTTTTGTAATTCTAGGAGCAGTAACTCCCAACTTCATGGAATTTGTGCCTTGGGATAACTGAGTTTACATCTCTTTGTATATAGATGGGTGGGTACTGGAAATGTGTGATAGGCATAGAACAAGCCATGGCTTTATGAGGCTTTAATTCTAGAGTGGGGAGAGACAGCAAGTGAAGGTGTGAAACAGAGGAAAATATCTGGTAGTTATAGCTACTATAAAGGAAATATAAAACTGCAGATAATTCAGTACCATGGACTATTAAAGATGTGTGTTTTAGGGAATATCACTGAAGAGACCCCAAAATGATGACAGAGGCAAGACTGCCATGTTAAAAAAAAATCCAAACGTTGGTACACATAAACAAATGGAAGAAATGTGCTGGGAAGTTTTATTTATTATTACCCTAAGGTCACAGATAAGAGATAAGAGAACCCTCAATTATCATGCATAGACTCTTGAAAGAGGAGTCAGCAACTAAGAAACTTCTCATAGTTCTCTGTGAACAATGCCCCCCAAAATAAACGATTTGGATTTTTATTAAGTTTCTCTGTCCTGCTCATTACTGCCATCTTGGAGCTGAACTGAGAGGGGAATTCGTGAATTCTGCACAGCATCTAGACCAACATAATTGCAATCTGCATATTCATATAGTTGTCCACTTGGCAGGCTTGAGGGTGTGGTGCTTGACTTATTGAAAGAGAGACCATCGATATATAATTTCCATCTTTGGAAACAAAGTAAAGCTAAGTTCTTGATCCTATCGCAGATCATCCCTTCTTTTGGAAGTCCTCATTCACTTTTGACCATTTGCATGAGAATATTTTGTTTAAAGTATCTAACATATGCATTAAATTGTAGGGGGAGAGTTCAAGGCTAGCCTGGTCTACAAAGTGAGTTCCAGGACAGCCAGGGCTATACAGAGAAACCCTGTCTTGAAAAACAACAACAACAACAACAACAAAAATTGTAGGGAGAAGGGAGAGCAAGGGACTGGGAAAATGTGAAAAATAAAATGTGGACTTGATCCATAGTTAAAATATCAAGTCTGTTTTGGGTACACAGAGAAAGCATCAATCAAGCTGCCCCCAAGCTGGCAGGCTAAGAACAACTTGGTAATGATGAGTTACATGTTTCCCATTTCTTCAAAGGACACAGTCACCCTGGTTGGTATTATTCATATTTAAGACAGTTAAGGCACTAACAGATGTTTAAGAGAAATTAAGCCACAAGTAAATAAAAAAGACAGTGGTTGAAAATGTATCCTGTGACAATGTAAATGGACATATGTCCATATTATTATACAAAGCAATACAGAAATAAAAAGTTTGGTGCCTTCATAGAATAGCAATATTGGGATAAAGGAACCCACATGTTCAATTTGTTTGCCTTTCAAAGAGGTAATAGAAATGATGTGGAAGAAATCATCCCCCCGACCCCACCACACCTTTCCTATCCATGTTCTCCTCTTTTGAAAGCATTTTTTAAAGCATTTTTATAACAAGGGGAGTGGAGTACAGGAGACCATCCGATGCCATCTCGTAATAATAACTCAAAAAGATAAAAAATAATCGTCTGCACCTGGGTGTGTACTGTTTTTAGAGTTACACTTCACAGACAGGCTCCTCAGAATTAGGCTAAGAAATCATGATTTCAAAACATCATGTCTGAGACTGCTTATTCAATCATTCTATACATGCGAAGGAAAATGTGTCTTCACGCTAGCATTCTCTCCAGCAGGTATTTCAGTCCCTTCTCATACATTTTCTACAATGGGTTCAAACAACTTTAGGGTATGTTTTAAGGAGTGAGTTGAAATACTAAATCTGAGTGCAACTTGTTTGGACACTTCAGTATTATCTTAAAGTGTGTAGATCCTTTTCCATTCCATAACATACTTGGACACCCTTCACTTTAAAACTAACATGTTCTGTAAGCAAGCTTTCTTTGTCTACTTACCAACTTATATAGGGTTTCTGTTTTCTACAAAAATGAAACAAGAACTGGTTAACCTTCCTCACCCATCTTACTTCACAAAATTTCCCAGTTCTGTTTGTCTACTGACTCAACCACCTTTCCATTCATCTCTTGATATAGCTATACCTTTATAGACCCAATCTAGAGTCATTTTGGAAGAGGGATCCTCAGGTGAGAAACCCCTACTGGTTGGACTGTAAGCAAGCCTGTGGTGTGTTTTCCTGATAGATGGATGTGTGCCAACCCTGGGCATTGTATAGAAAAGCAATCTGAGCAAACCATGGGGATAAATCCAGTAAATGGCATTCCTCCATGGCTTTTGCTTTGGAGGATTCTAGGTTCATGTCCTGACTTCCTAAGGGATGTACTACTTGGCAGTGTTAGATAAAACATACCATTTCTTCCCCAATTGGTCATGGTGTTTTATCTGAGCAATTGAATCGCTTACTAATATAATACTTTTCCTCCTGCAGCCTCCCACGCCTGTCATGCTCCTTTTCTGTTCCTCCTCCTTAGCATCCAGGCTTTTCTCTGACGTCTGAAATAGTCTTTGTCTTCCAACTATTTCCTGTTTGATGAGGCATTGATAATCTCCTAGTAAGAAGAAACCCCTACTATTACCTTTATCAAGGCATAAATTTGATTCACACTAGAATAATTTGTATACATGTCTTTCTGCTCCAATAGAGTATGCATATATTTAGGCAATCCTTTTCGTCTCTAGTACAATGGCTTGCATTCACTGGGTAGCTGGTATGCACTTAGTTAAGTTGGCTTTAAGAATGCTGGTTTCCTGTGGTATCCATTTGATCTAGAGAGTAACAATCACTGCAGAGCAGACAATTAATAGCATCAGTGACAGACGGGAAAGGTGGACATGAAAGTTCAAATACAGTAAATTATCAGTTTAGGTTAATCTTGTCCTGGAGAGTTGGGGTAGAGAAAGTGGGTTTAGAATTCTTGAAAATAATCTCTTGGGTGACTCCATGTCCCCCCAATCACTAGCTCCAGGGGTTTTTAATCTTCATTTTCTCCTCTAAAGGAAAGAGGTGGCATCTGTAACAAGAATCAAGCTCATCCCTGCGTGTTTCCCAGGAAGTCAGAGGTGTAGAATGAAGCTCAGTGCACATGATAACAAGAGCAGGGTCTGTTCCTACAGTGCCAGGTACTGACTGTACTCTCCATAGCTGTGACCTCAGACATAACTGTGAAACTGTGCAAAGGTGTGAAATGTCAGGACCATGGAGCTGTGCTCTGTGGAAGAGCTTGTGTTAATTCTAATGTGTCTCTTCTTCTGCATGTACACGTGCTGATAGTATCCCAATCTGCCCAAGACAAGTTTTTTTTTTGTTTGTTTGTTTGCTTGTTTCCCCTGATGACAACACACTTGGTTCCACATATGAAAGGAGATGTGAATTTGACTATCTTAGACCACTTGTGTCTGAAGCCATAGTGTGGTAGAATCAGGTAAGACTCAAGTTACAACTGAGGTTCTGTCAATAAAATACAAGTAGATATCTATTTCCATCCTTTACTTGCGTAGATCTCTTTGCTTTCTCATCCCTCCTACAGGAATGATATTCTACCTTGCTCAGAGTACATGGAATGAACAAATGGGTCTAACACTGAGTGGTGCATCTTTAGAAGATGCAGGCAGAGGAGACCATCAGGCATTAATCTGATCCATTCAGTCCAGGATCATATTGCTGGATCATAATGTGCCAGGTAGCAGATGACAGTGATGGTAGGATTAGAAAAAGCTCAGACAGCACTGAAGCATGTGGGGAGCTTAATGACCGTTTTCCCTTTGAATCAATCCACATTCTCATGAAAACACATTGATTAAGGCTGTCCTCATGATCAGTGAGCACAGATATTTTATGTAATGCAGTGATTAATAGAAAATATCCTGGGAGGGTCATTGATCAAATCTTACACAGGATGGGATAGCTACTTATTAGCTGGTTGTTCAAAATGGGTATGACTGTTGCAGGAAATGTGACAAATATATTAGAAAATAGTCCAGAAGAGGAGTCCCCAGACCTCACTCTTCACTTCACTTTGAGACATCCTAATGACCTCCACATTCTCACAGGTGGCTGTTATCTGATGACTTTCTGTGATCAATTTTACTGATAAAAAGAAATCAATGTACCAAGTTCAAAGCTAAAGCATATCTGTAACTGTTTTGCTAATTAATGTCTACATTGGGCTGCCTTGATTAGAAACAATTAACTTTAAATGATGAGGCAGCTTTGATTCATGGAAGGATGCTCTAAAGGCGACTGCATGTGAAGCTATTGATGAATTAATTCCATTTTTTGCAAAGATACAGATCATAAGCAAAAGCCACATAAGAGTCTCTTTTTCTAACAGATCCCAAGCATTGGTTCAGTTCTCTACATTGCCTTGTGACAAAATGTGCAATTTAACTAACGCAGACTGGTCATTCTCCATAATTGTATTCAGTTGAAGAATATCACTCTTTATACTGCATTATCAAGTGTGTTCATCGTTACATTGAGGATCTCTTTTTATGTAAATACTTATGGAAGGGAAACCTTATGGAAGGGAAATTTAAACTAACAGTCACTGGTTCCATCAGCTGATGGCTTAATCACAAATAGCATCACAAATAGCATCGCTGTTTAAATTAGCCTCCTGTGGATGATTAGACAATGTAGCCGATGAAGCAGTGTGAGGCACCTGTGTAAAATGGGTAGTAAAAGCCACAAAATGGCTCACTCCCAATTAATAAATGAACCAACAAACCAATGACAATGTCTTTGATGCTCTAGATGGTGAATCTCGCCCGACTGCCCAGGATGTACTTTCTGTTTGAAGCAGTGTCTTGTTGTACAAATGACTGGACAAGGAGTGGTGACTAGAGTTCATTCCCTTTCATACACACTCCAAGTCTTCACTTGTGGAAAACAACCATTTAAGGTACCCACTCCTCTCTTCAGAGAGGGTTTCCAAATCAAACTCTTATCACCTATTAGTAAGTAGGGGAGTCCGTTTCGTAGATCATGCTACGAAACATGGAAGGCTGGAGGGAACATCAAACATATTTGAAAGTTGATTTATTTACATATTGGATTAAAATGGGTATTGAAATATTTCTTTCTGACTAGGCAAGTTTCCATCCTCCTGAATTATGAAGAGATAATTCAGCCCAGTTCATATTTTATTTCTTATCTTGAATTGTCTTCTATTTTGGTTACTTTGCTAGTTGCTGCTACCAAATACCTGACCAAAGGGAATGTAAAAAGCAAGGGTTTATTTTCTCTTTCAGTCAGAGAATAAGTTCACCATAGTTTGGGAGGCATGGCAGCCAAGGTGCATAAAGCTTACATTTCATCTATTGTCAACAAATAAAAATGGTAAATGTGTGCTGCTAGGTTTTTGTTTGGCCATTTGGTTGGTTGTTTGGTTTAGTGGATTTTTTCCTTTTTCTATATAGAATGGGACCCCAGTATATGGTATGGTATCATCTACATTTAGTACCCTCTTCATTTCACTTAGTCTACATACTCTTTAACAGGCATACATAGGTTTTCTCTTCTCAAATATTAACCATCACATCCTCAAAACAGTCTGAGCCTGGATATATACCCAATGGCTCCTGCCACTGGTACCTAACACTCAATACATTTTGAACTATAAAAGGTATGCTGGATCTTTTATGTGCACAAAACAGTGATGCAGATGTGGCTCAGTCAGCAGAATGCTTGCCTAGTATTTAGAGGTCCTGGGTTTGATTCTCAGTGCAGTATACTTGAGTGTGGTGGTGGTGGTGGTGCATGTCTGTAGTCCCAGCAGTGTGGAGGAAAGAAAGGAGGATACAAAAGTCAAAGTCATCCTCCATTAAAATCTGTTCAAGACTGGCTTGTAGAAATATCTCAGTTTTACATATGCGGTTGACTTTATAATGATGTTATGTGTGCCTCACTTAAAGAAGAAAGCATTAAATCACAAATACAAAATTAGGCATGAAAGGGAGTATTTTCATAGAACAATAACAAATAATAACAAACTTCTAGAAACTTGTAGATCTTTTCCTGATCTCTTGTGGAAAATTTTTCAGAAATGCTTACCCAGACAGTCTGTGGGGTTGCAGGACGGTTTTTCTGTCTCCCAGAGTCTAAGCAACAACCAACCCTCAGAAGGACAGTAGAGCTTAGAACAGCCAGCTAAACATCTCTCTGGCATAAGAAATAACAACTGTCTGGAAACATGCTACTGATAGAGGGACTACAGGAGGCTAGACTTCTAAGCCCCACATTAGTTGTTGACAGACTGGGCTAGGTCTGGCTCTGTCACTGTCTCAACTGAGATTTTATAGGACTCAGTTACCATTACCATGCCTCAGTTTCATCTTTTTCAGAGCAAAGAACATTGTCCTCAATGGGTGGTACATGACTTGTGCAGGTGACATTGGTAGGGGCCCACATGGCCTTGCTTGTGGGATCTTTCTGATTGTTATCTATAAACTCTCAGCCAGGACCTAGTAGAGCTGTTTTTGCTGGTGTCTTCATGTTTTCTTTATTAATGGAGCTCAAGATTAAACCTAGAGTCTCTCATATGCTTGTCAAATGCTCTCCCACTGAGTGGTATCTTCAGTTAAGACAAATGGATTGGGTTATGCTCCCTCTTAAGGTCTTTGCTTTTCTCTTCCCTCTATGTTTAGATAATCTAATCTCTAGGGGAGAATTCAGTGTTGTGAAGGAACCATTTGGAAATTTTTGGAAGAAACTTTTGAGATTGTGATACAGTGGACAAAAAGATTAAATGCAAAGCCATGTTACAGTCATTAACTAGAGCATGGTACCAGGGAAAGGACTCACATGATTTTCTAAATAAAGAACTCACTCATCAGGGACTAGATGAAGAGAGGAGGGTAAGCTAAATAAAAGCATTTCTTATAATGATCATATTGATTATCTATACATAACTTAATACTGAGTGATTTTTAAAGTACCTGATTAAATTTCATAGAGAAAATAGCTTTCTGTTGAAATACATTCCTTTTATAATTATATTTTTTTCTATTTTCTGAGATTTTAAGTACATCCTTTAAAACCTTCCCTGTCCTCCCTCAATCATTCCCATACATATCTCCTTGTTCTAACAAATTAATAGCCTCTTTTCTTTAATTGTTCGTTTTTATATATATTCCAAAATATATAACTACAATATGTTTTTTATTTTATTATTTTATTACGTATTTTCCTCAATTACATTTCCAATGCTATCCCCAAAGTCCCCCATACCCTCCCCCCGACCCCCGCACTCCCCTACCCACCCATTTCCACTTTTTGGGCCTGGCATTCCCCTGTACTGGGGCATATAAAGTTTGCATGTCCAATGGGCCTCTCTTTCCAGTGATGGCCAACTAGGCCATCTTTTGATGTATATGCAGCTAGAATCAAGAGCTCTGGGGTACTGGTTAGTTCATAATGTTGTTGCACCTACAGGGTTGCATATCTCTTTAGCTCCTTGGATACTTTCTCTAGCTCTTCCATTGGGGGCCCTGTGGTACATCCAATAGCTGACTGTGAGGATCCACTTATGTGTTTGCTAGGCCCCAGCGAAGTCTCACAAGAGACAGCTATATCAGGGTCCTTTCAGCAACCTCTTGCTAGTGTATGCAACGGTGTCATCGTTTGATGACTGATTATGGGATGGATCCCTGGATATGGCAGTCTCTAGATGGTCCATCATTTTGTCTCAGCTCCAAACTTTGTCTCTGTAACTCCTTCCATGGGTGTTTTGTTCCCAAATCTAAGAAGGGGAAAGGAGTCACACTTTGGTCTTCTTTCTTCTTCAGTTTCATGTGTTTTGCAAATTGTATCTTATATCTTGGGTATACTAAGTTTCTGGGCTAATATCCACTTATCAGTGATAAGTGCATATCATTTGAGTTCTTTTGTGATTGTGTTACCTCACTCAGGATGATACCCTCCAGGTCCAACTATTTGCCTAGAAATTTTATAAATTCATTCCTTTTAATAGTTCAGTAGTACTCCATTGTGTAAACGTACCACATTTTTTTGTATCCATTCCTCTGTTGAGGGGCATCTGGGTTCTTTCCAGCTTCTGGCTATTATAAATAAGGCCACTATGAACATAATGGAGCATGTGTCCTTCTTACCGGTTGGAACATCTTCTGGATATATGCCCAGAAGAGGTATTGCTGGATCCTCCTATAGTACTATGTACAATTTTCTGAGGAAACGTGAGACTGATTTCCAGAGTGGTTATACAAGCTTGCAATCCCACCACCAATGGAGGAGTGTTCCTCTTTCTCCACATCCTTGCCAGCATCTGCTGTCACCTGAATTTTTGATCTTAGCCATTCTGACTGGTGTGAGGTGGAATCTCAGGGTTGTTTTGATTTGCATTTCGTGATGATTAAGGAAGCTGAACATTTTTTCAGGTGCTTCTCAGCCATTCGGTATTCCTCAGGTGAGAGTTTTTTGTTTAGCTCTGAGCCCCATTTTTTTAACGGGGTTATTTGATTTTCTGGAGTCCACCTTCTTGAGTTCTTTATATATATTGGATATTAGTCCCCTATCTGATTTAGGATAGGTAAAGATCCTTTCCCAATCTGTTGGTGGCCTTTTTGTCTTACTGACAGTGTCTTTTGCCTTACAGAAGCTTTGTAGTTTCATGAGGTCCCATTTGTCAATTCTCTATCTTACAGCACAAGCCATTGCTGTTCTATTCAAGAATTTTTCCCCTGTGCCCATATATCGAGGCTTTTCCCCACTTTCTCCTCTATAAGTTTTACTTTCTCTGGTTTTATATGGAGTTCCTTGATGCACTTAGTACTTGACCTTAGTACAAGGAGATAGGAATGGATCGATTCGAATTCTTCTACATGATAACCACCAGTTGGGCCAGCACCATTTCTTGAAAATGCTGTCTTTCTTCCACTGGATGGTTTTAGCTCCCTTGTCAAAGATCAAGTGACCATAGGTGTGTGGGTTCATCTCTGGGTCTTCAATTCTGTTCCATTGGTCTACTTGTCTGTCACTATACCAGTACCATGCAGTTTTTTTTTATCACAATTGCTCTGTAGTATAGCTTTAGGTCAGGCATGGTGATTCCACCAGAGGTTCTTTTATCCTTGAGAAGAGTTTTTGCTCTCCTAGGTTTTTTGTTATTCCAGATGAATTTGCAGATTGCCCTTTCTAATTCGTTGAAGAATTGAGTTGGAATTTTGATGGGGATTGCATTGAATCTGTAGATTGCTTTTGGCAAGATAGCCATTTTTACTTTGTTAATCCTGCCAATCCATGAGCATGGGAGATCTTTCCATCTTCTGAGATCTTCTTTAATTTCTTTCTTCAGAGACATGAAGTTCTTATCATACAGATCTTTCACTTCCGTAGTTAGAGTCACGCCAAGATATTTTATATTATTTGTGACTATGGAGAAGGGTGTTGTTTCCCTAATTTCTTTCTCAGCCTGTTTATTCTTTGTGTAGAGAAAGGCCATTGACTCGTTTGAGTTAATTTTATATCCAGCTACTTCAACGAAGCTGTTTATCAGGTTTAGAAGTTCTCTGGTGGAATTTTTAGGGTCACTTATATATACTATCATATCATCTGCAAAAAGTGATATTTTGACTTCATTTTTTCCAATTTGTATCCCCTTGATCACCTTTTGTAGTCAAATTGCTCTGGCTAGGACTTCAAGTACAATGTTGAAGAGGTAGGGAGAAAGTGGGCAGCCTTGCCTAGTCCCTGATTTTAGTGGGATTGCTTCCAGCTTCTCACCATTTACTTTGATGTTGGCTACTGGTTTGCTGTAGATTGCTTTTATCATGTTTAGGTATAGGCCTTGAATTCTTGATCTTTCCAAGACTTTTATCATGAATGGATGTTGGATCATGTTGAATGCTTTTTCCCCATCTAGTGAGATGATCATGTGGTTTTTGTCTTTGAGTTTGTTTATATAATGGATTAAGTTGATGGATTTCCGTATATTAAACGATCCCTGCATCCCTTGAATAAAACCTACTTGGTCATGATGGATGATTGTTTTAATGTGTTCTTGGAATCTGTTAGCGAGAATTTTATTGAATATTTTTGCATCGATATACATAAGGGAAATTGGTCTGAAGTTTTCTATCTTTGTTGAGTCGTTTTTTGGTTTAGGTATCAGAGTAATCGTGGCTTCATAGAATGAGTTGGGTAGAGTCCCTTATGTTTCTATTTTGTGGAATTGTTTGTGAAGAAATGGGATTAGATCTTCTTTAAAGGTCTGATAGAACTCTGCACTAAACCCATCTGGTCCTGGGCTTTTTTTTGCTGGGAGACTATTAATGACTGCTTCTATTTCTTTAGGGAATATGGGACTGTTTAGATAGTTAACTTGATCCTGATATAACTTTGGTACCTGGTATCTGTCTAGAAATGTGTCCATTTCATCCAGGTTTTCCAGTGTTGTTGAGTATAGCCTTTTGTAGAAGGATCTGATGGTGTTTTGGATTTCTTCAGGATCTGTTGTTATGTCTCCCTTTTCATTTCTGATTTTGTTAATTAGGATACTGTCCCTGTGCCCTCTAGTGAGTCTTGCTAAGGGTTTATCTATCTTGTTGATTTTCTCAAAGAACCAGGTCCTTGTTTGGTTGATTCTTTGAAGAGTTCTTCTTGTTTCTGCTTGGTTGATTTCCCCCCTGAGTTTGATTATTTCCTGCTGTCTACTCCTCTTGGGTGAATTTTCTTCCTTTTGTTCTAGAGCTTTTAGGTGTGTTGTCAATCTGCTAATGTGTGCTCTCTCTAGTTTCTTTTTGGAGGCACTCAGAGCTATGAGTTTCCCTCTTAGAAATGCTTTCATTGTGTCCCATAGGTTTGGGTATGTTGTGGCTTCATTTTCATCAAACTCTAAAAAGTCTTTAATTTCTTTCTTTATTCCTTCCTTGTCCAAGGTATCATTGAGAAGAGTGTTGTTCAGTTTCCATGTGAATGTTGGCTCTCCATTACTTATGTTGTTATTGAAGATCAGCCTTAGTCCATGGTGATCTGATAGGATGCATGGGACAATTTCAATAATTTTGTATCTGTTGAGCCCTGTTTTGTGACCAATTATATGATCAATTTGGGAGAAGGTACCATGAGGTGCTGAGAAGAAGGTATATCCTTTTGTTTTAGGATAAAATGTTCTGTAGATATCTGTTAAGTCCATTTGTTTCATAACTTCTGTTAGTTTCACTGTGTCCCTGTTTAGTTTCTGTTTCCATGATCTGTCAATTGATGAAAGTGGTGTGTTGAAGTCTCCCAATATTATTGTGTGAGGTGTAATGTGTGCTTTGAGCTTTACTAAAGTGTCTTTAATGAATGTGGCTGCTCTTCCATTTGGAGCATAGATATTCAGAATTGAGAGTCCCTCTTGGAGGATTTTACCTTTGCTGAGTATGTAGTGTCCCTCCTTGTTTTTTTTTTTTTTTTTTTTTTTTGTTTTGTTTTGTTTTTTTTTATTATTTTGGGTGGGAAGTCGATTTTATTCGATATTAGAATGGCTACTCCAGCTTGTTTCTTCAGACCATTTGCTTGGAAAATTGTTTTAGAGCCTTTCACTCTGAGATAGTGTGTGTCTTTTTCCCTGAGATGGGTTTCCTGTAAGCAGCAGAATGTTGGGTCCTGTTTGTGTAGCCAAAGTGTTAGTCTATGTCTTTTTATTGGCAGTTGAGTCCATTGATATTAAGAGATATTAAGGAAAAGTAATTGTTGCTTCCTTTTATTTATTTGTTTTTTTTTTTTTTTTTTTTTTTTTTGTTAGAGTTGGCATTCTGTTCTTGTGGCTCTCTTCTTTTTGGTTTGTTGAGGGATAACTTTCTTGCTTTTTCTAGGGCGTGATTTCTGTCCTTGTATTGTTTTTTTTTTTCTGTTATTATCCTTTGAAGGGCTGGATTCGTGGAAAGATAATGTATGAATTTGGTTTTGTCGTGGAATACTTTGGTTTCTCCATCTATGGTAATTGAGAGTTTGGCCGAGTATAGTAGCCTGGGCTGGCATTTGTGTTCTCTTGGTGTCTGCATAACATCTGTCCATGCTCTTCTGGCTTTCATAGTCTCAGGTGAAAAGTCTGGTGTAATTCTGATAGGCATGCCTTTATATGATACTTGACCTTTCTCCCTTACTGCTTTGAATATTCTCTATTTAGTGCATTTGTTGTTCTGATTATTATGTGTCACGAGGAATTTCTTTTCTGGTCCAGTCTATTTGGAGTTCTGTAGGCTTCTTGTATGTTCATGGACATGTCATTCTTTAGGTTTGGGAAGTTTTCTTCTATAATTTTGTTGAAGATATTTGCTGGCCCTTTAAGTTGAAATTCTTCATTCTCATCTACTCCTATTATCCATAGGTTTGGTCTTCTCATTGTGTCCTGGATTTCCTGGATGTTTTGATTTAGGATCTTTTTGCATTTTGTATTTTCTTTGATTTTTGTGCCGATGTTCTCTATGGAATCTTTTGCACCTGAGATTCTCTCTTCCATCTCTTGTATTCTGATGCTGATGTTCGCATCTATGGTTCCAGATTTCTCTCCTAGGTTTTCTATCTTCAGCGTTGCCTCACTTTGTGTTTTCTTTATTGTGTCTACATCCCTTTTTAAGTCTTGGATGGTTTTATTCAATTCCATCACCTGTTTGGTCGTGTTTTCCTGCAATTCTTTAAGGGATTTTTGTGCTTCTTTTTTAAGGTCTTCTACCTGTTTAGCTGTGTTCTCCTGTATTTCTTTAAGTGAGTTATTAAAGTCCTTCTTGATGTCCTCTACCATCATCATGAGATATGTTTTTAAATCCGGGTCTAGCTTTTCGGGTGTGTTGGGGTGCCTATGACTAGGTGGGGTGGGAGTGCTGGGTTCTGATGATGGTGAGTGGTCTTGATTTCTGTTAGTAGGATTCTTACATTTGCCTTTTGCCATCTGGTAATCTCTGGAGCTAGTTGTTATAGTTGTCTCTGGGTAGAGCTTGTTCTTCAGGTGACTATGTTAGCCTCTATCAGCAGACCTGGGAGACTAGATCTCTCCTTAGTTTCAGTGGTCAGAGTACTCTCTGCAGGCAAGCTCTCCTCTTGCAGGGAAGCTGCCCAGATATCTGGTGTTCGAACCTGCCTCCTGGCAGAAGTTGTGTTCTACTCACCAGAGGTCTTAAGATCCCGTGGGGGATCCTGTGGGGGTCCTTGCGGGTGTCTGGAGACTCCATGGGCAAGGAACCCCAGTGCTGGCATGGAACGGAAGGGTACAACATATTTAACGTATATAATATCATTTGTACATTTGTTTATTAGGTCTGACCATTTAGTTGCCTGTAATTGTTTGTCTAGGGTTGAGGTCTCATGGATTTTCCCCTCTCTGTGTTACTGTATCTATTCATATTATCATGTCCAATTCATGTTTATGCAATCATGTTGGTCTCTCTTTCACACACACACACACACACACACACACACACGATTATAGCTTCTCTGATATTTCCAGGAGACATAATCTATAAGACACGTGGGCCCTTACACGCCTTTTCACAATAATCTTTGAAATCTTCCACAATGATCCCCAAGTCTTAGTTGCAGGGTTTGTGTTGTAAATGTGTCATTTGGGACTGGGCCCCACATCTCTGTATTTGATGCTCTCTGGTTTCTAGTAATTGTCTCTGTCTGTTGGCAAAGGGAAGTTTCCTTAATGAGGAGTGAAGAATATACATATCTGAGGGTGAAATATAATTTTAATGATGACTTCGCTTTGAAAAGTCTCTTCACAGATATAGTAAAGGCAATATCTTCCTCAACCCATTTCACAATGACTGCAGTAACTGGCGATACAAAATTTAATGAAAAACCTAAAAGTACATGTATTTAAAATAACAATTTCATCTACAGTCCTGGCACTCTTTGTCAGTCATCACATGCTGGCTTGGTTGTATAGAGCATTTATGTTTCTCTAAGTGTCTATGCATAAAGATTTGCTAATGTCACTGGTACTAACATAAGGATTTCAGTTAGTTACTATATTGTTTATCTATTTTATTATTATTATTATTATTATTATTATTATTATTATTATTTAGTTGACTATGGGGAGAGAGAGAGTAAACATGAATTATAGAACCAATAGATAAAGAAAATATCTACCTCCATGGCTTGCCATGGATACACAAAAAACCTGAATCCATTTTCCAGAATGTACATAAAACAGCCAAGGGATGGTAGTATGCTCTTACAATCCCAGCACTAGGAAGATGGAGGCAGGGTGATCCCTTAGGCTTGAAATCCAGACATCCTATAAAACTTGGAGGAGTTACAGTCTAATAAAGATACATTTTCAAAGAAAAATGGTAGACTGTGCCTGAGGAATGACACCTAAGTTTGTTCTTTGGCATCTAGTCTTAGTTCTGTGTTTATGTGTGAGTATTTGTGTCTCCCTGGGGGTAACAGGTATTTATGTGTATAAGCCAGAATTCTTCATTAAGCTTCTTCCTCAATCACTCTCTGTCTCAATTTTTGAGATAAGGTCTTATTTTTTGAGATAAACTGTGACCTGGAGGTCACAGCTTTTCTAGTCCAGTTGGCACACTCTTTCTCCACTCTTGTCCCAACACAGGAATTACAGATGCATGCTTCTGTGTATGCTTTTTCTAACGGATGCTGTGGGTCTAGACTCAGGTCCTTATGATTGTATGGCAAGCACTTCATTTTTTTAAGTCAACTCCTCTGCCCTAAATGCGACTATTAAATTTACATTAAAAAAAAAAACTCCATCCAAGTTAGAATGCATAACTATTTGCCCTTCACATTTCACCACTCAAGAAAAATATAGTCACATAAAAAAATAAAAAATAAATAAAAACACATTCTTTCTGAATACCAGACACCGCTAAGATTAACAGCACATCCTTTAAAGCACTTCTATGTGACAGTCTTTTCTTAAAGTATATAACAATTAAAATTGCTCCAGAGTAAATATGGTAAAAACTACTCCAGTATATTCCAGTAGAGGCTTTGGCAGAACCACACAAAGCAAGTAGCAGCATTATTCTTGCACATCCTTGCAAGAACATTTTCAGAAATTCCCTCAACATCATATGTAGTGATGTAGCCAAACCCAAGGAAGATCTGGAAGATTCTCCTACTAGAATTCCATTCTCCTTAATAGCCTTGATTCTAAAAATGTTCACTTAACTGGGGACCATCTAAATTACAACTGTGATTTTTACAGTAGTTGATGCTGTTAAAAATTAGTATTCTTGTCTGGAAGTTTATAAAAATAAGAGATACTTCATATATCACAAATGAGAGGCTGATCCCATAAGCCATGTATCAGTTTTATTTTGTGTCAAAGTTGAGTTCAGAACCATGGCTACTGGCTTTGAACTGAAGATATTTCCTGTCATGTCACTTGGTGTTAAGCTGTTAAACTTAGGTTTATTCCTTTGAACAGATCTTCCCAGTAGGAATTCTCTTTGTTGGCCAAGTATTTTATTAAATAGAGGCTATATTTGTATCCAGAACGTTATTGCTTTATAATGAAGAGAAGGTTGGTAAACGTGCATGCCATTTTAGTAAGACACTATCTCTGTCACTTTTTGTTTGTTTTTTGTTTTGTTTTGTTTTGTTTTGTTTTAGGGTTTTTTGTTCTGTTTTGGTTTGGTTTGGGTTTTTTGTTTTGTTTTGTTTTGTTTTTTTGTTTGTTTGTTTTTGTTTTTGTTTTTTGAAACAGGGTTTCTCTGTATAGCCCTGGATGTCCTGGAACTCACTTTGTAGACCAGGCTGGCCTCGAACTCAGAAATCTGCCTGCCTCTGCCTCCCGAATGCTGGGATTAAAGGTGTGCACCACCACGCCTGGCTATATCATTTGTAACGATGCAGAAAACAAACAGCATCCTTAAAGTAATAATAAAAGTAGAATGGGCCTGCTCCCCAGACAACATTCACATTGGTATGGCATGTTTCATGAGTATAGACAATCTTGTATTATCTTCAACACCCTAATAGGGTATTAAAAAAATTGTTAGCACAGAGTATTATTGCAATAAATATGTATTGATTTGTAAATACTGGGGGCAGTAGAACACATGAAAGAGATGCATGTATGTATTTATTAATGAAAGAAGCTTACCATCTAACCTTGACCAACCACATCTTCATACAGACAGAAAATCACTACCAGGCAGATCTTTTTTTTTTTAATTTTAGAAAGGATTGTGTAGCAATTAATGTGTAGATGTGTCAATCAACAGGCCACTACCACACATGAAGGGGAAAAGGCTCCTAGTCCTCCATAGTGCTTTCATACACAAAGGTCACTTGAGAAGGGACAAATAACATTTTTTTTTCCTGGTTACAAAAGAAACTTCATGAAGGCAAGGGCATCTGGCTCACCCACTTTTGTGTATTAAATTCTAGGATGAACAAAAATTTCCCAAATGTTTTTCAAATGCCAGAAAAAGGCACAAATAACTCGGGAGAAGGGAAAATGAAGCAATGTTAATGCTTATGAATGCTAGCTCCTAATTAAGAATGAAGACTGATAGGAAACCAGGCAGGGTTCCATGAGGTGGGAGGGAGGCATTAAGGGAGGGAGGTGGGAAAGGTTGTAGAACACATATATGTAAGCAGAATTGGAGGAAGGGTCCACTGGGGATTGGGACCAAAGAGACTAGGAGAAAGGGGATAAAGAATCAGCCAGGCTAAATTTACATGAGAAATGACATAGGAATATTTTATTTTTCTCATAGATTTAATTTGTATGGCAATTAAGGAAAAACAAATGAAGCCCATTCTAAGAGTGAAAGAAATGTGGGAACAGATTATGGTGGTTTTAAGGAAAATGAGCACTACAGCTCATTTGTGTTTGAATGTTTGGTTTCTAGTTAGTGGGATTGCTTGGGAAGGATTAAGAATTGTGGCCTTGTTGGAGGAGGTCACTAAATGTGGGCTTTCTGGTTTGAGAGTTTGCAATTGCCTTTTCTCATCCTATAAGGACGAAACTGCTTTAGGTTTAGAATGTAAAATACTGTACAGCTATGGTTATCATGAGGTTTCAATAAATGCAGAATCCTAATATATGAAAATTGACATGCTACTTGAGTTTCAATTACATATAGAGAATTGATATATTAAAGATAACCATTCTAAGTGTTGTATGATAAGTAGAAATTCCTTTTTTAAATTTTATATTTTTTAATTTCGAGCACCCTTTTCGGGCCGCAGACAGCTGGCCACCTCCCCCCCCCCCCAACCAGAGGACAGGTGTCTGCCTGGCTCAGAAGCCCTCTGCCTCAGGAGCAGCGAGCGCCATCTTGGTTCCAGGACTCAGCTGAACTTAGGAACTTAGTCTGCACAGGTGAGAGGGTGCACCACAGAATCGGACAGCTTCTGGGACAGGGAGAGCCACAGAGCCACTGAGACAGCACCCTTTTTGAGCCGCAGACAGCCGGCCACCCTCCCTACCAGAGGACAGGTGTCTGCCTGGCTCAGAAGCCCTCTGCCTCAGGAGCAGCAGGCACCATCTTGGTTCTGGGACTCAGCTGAACTTAGGACCTTAGTCTGCACAGGTGAGAGTGTGCACCACAGAAGCTGACAGCTTCTAGGACCTGCCAAAGCAACACAGCTTCTGGGAAAGGTGCTGTTTTGCGCCTTCTTCTTCGGCCAGGAGGAGGTCCAAACGCAAGATATCTGTGCACCTTCCCTGTAAGAGGAGAGCTTGCCAGCAGAGAGTGCTCTGAACACTGAAACTCAGAGGAGAGAGCCTGTCTCCCAGGTGTGCTGATAGACAGTAACAGAATCACCAAAAGAACAATCTCTAAACAGAGTCAACTATAACAACTAACTCCAGAGATTACCAGATGACGAAAGGTAAACGTAGGAATCTTACTAACAGGAACTAAGACCACTCACCATCATCAGAACCCAGCACTCCCACTTCGCCCAGTCCAGGGCACCCCAACACACTCGAAAAGCTAGACCCGGATTTAAAAGCGTATTTCATGATGATGGTAGAGGACATCAAGGACTTTAATAACTCACTTAAAGAAATACAGGAGAACACAGCTAAAGAGTTACAAGTCCTTACAGAAAAACAGGAAAACACATCCAAACAGGTGATGGAAATGAACAAAACCATACTAGACCTAAAAAGGGAAGTAGACACAATAAAGAAAACACAAAGTGAGGCAACGCTGGAGATAGAAAACCTAGGAAAGAAATCTGGAACCATAGATGTGAGCATCAGCAACAGAATACAAGAGATGGAAGAGAGAATCTCAGGTGCAGAAGATTCCATAGAGAACATCGGCACAACAATCAAAGAAAATGGAAAATGCAAAAAGATCCTAACTCAAAACATCCAGGAAATTCAGGACACAATGAGAAGACCAAACCTACAGATAATAGGAGTAGATGAGAATGAAAATTTTCAACTCAAAGGACCAGCAAATATCTTCAAAAAAATTATAGAAGAAAACTTCCCAAATCTAAAGAAAGAGATGCCCATGAACATACAAGAAGCCTACAGAACTCCAAATAAACTGGACCAGAAAAGAAATTCCTCCCAACACATAATAATCAGAACAATAAACGCACTAAATAAAGATAGAATACTAAAAGCAGTAAGGGAAAAAGGTCAAGTAACTTATAAAGGCAAGCCTATCAGAATTACACCAGATTTTTCACCAGAGACTATGAAAGCCAGAAGAGCCTGGACAGATGTTATGCAGATATTAAGAGAACAAAAATTCCAGCCAAGGCTACTATACCCAGCCAAACTCTCAATTACCATAGATGGAGAAACCAAAGTATTCCACAACAAAACCAAATTCACACATTACCTTTCCAAGAATCCAGCCCTTCAAAGGATAATAACAGAAAAAAACCAATACAAGGACTTGAACCTCGCCCTAAAAAAAACAAGAAGGTAATCCCTCAACAAAACTAAAAGAAGACAGCCACAAGAACAGAATGCCAACTTTAACAACAAAAATAACAGGAACCAAAAATTACTTTTCCTTAATATCTCTTAATATCAATGGTCTCAACTCCCCAATAAAAAGACATAGACTAACAAACTGGCTGCACAAACAAGACTCAACATTTTGCTGCTTACAGGAAACTCATCTCAGAGAAAAAGATAGATACTATCTCAGAATGAAAGGCTGGAAAACAATTTTGCAAGTAAATGATATGAAGAAACAAGCCGGAGTAGCCATTCTAATATCTGATAAGGTTGACTTCCAACCCAAAGTCATCAAAAAAGACAAGGAGGGGCACTTCATTCTCATCAAAGATAAAATCCTTCAAGAGGAACTATCAATTCTGAATATCTATGCTACAAATACAAGGGCAGCCACATTCATTAAAGACACTTTAGTAAAGCTCAAAGCACACATTGCACCTCACACAATAATAGTGGAGAATTCAACACACCACTTTCACCAATGGACAGATCTTGGAAACAGAAACTAAACAGGGACACAGTGAAACTAACAGAAGTGATGAAACAAATGGACTTAACAGATATCTACAGAACATTTTATCCTAAAACAAAAGGATATACCTTCTTCTCAGCACCTCATGGTACCTTCTCCAAAATTGACCACATAGTAGGATACAAAACAGGCCTCAACAGATTCAAAAATATTGAAATTGTCCATGCATCCTATCAGATCACCATGGACTAAGGCTGATCTTCAATAACAAAATAAATAATAGAAAGCCAACATTCACGTGGAAACTGAACAACACTCTTCTCAATGACACCTTGGTCAAGAAAGGAATAAAGAAAGAAATTAAGGACTTCTTAGAGTTCAATGAAAATGAATCCACTACATACCCAAACTTATGGGACACAATGAAAGCATTTCTAAGAGGAAAACTCATAGCTCTGAGTGCCTCCAAAAAGAAACTAGAGAGAGCACACATTAGCAGCTTGACAACACACCTAAAAGCTCTAGAACAAAAGGAAGCAAATTCACCCAAGAGGAGTAGACAGCAGGAAAAAATCAAACTCAGGGGCGAAATCAACCAAGTGGAAACAAGAAGAACTATTCAGAGAATCAACCAATCAAGGAGCTGGTTCTTTGAGAAAATCAACAAGATAGACAAACCCTTAAGCAGACTCACTAGAAGGCACAGGGAAAGCATTCTAATTAACAAAATCAGAAATGAAAAGGGAGACATAACAACAGATCCTGAAGAAATCCAAAACACCATCAGATCCTTCTACAAAAGGCTATACTCAACAAAACTGGAAAACTTGGATGAAATGGACAAGTTTCTAGACAGATACCAGGTACCAAAGTTGAATCAAGATCAGGTTAATGATCTCAACAGCCCTATATCCCCCAAAGAAATAGAAGTAGTCATAAATAGTCTCCCAACCAAAAAAAGCCCAGGACCAGATGGGTTTAGTGCAGAGTTCTATCAGACCTTTAAAGAAGATCTAATCCCATTTCTTCACAAACAATTCCACAAAATAGAAACATAAGGGACTCTACCCAACTCATTCTATGAAGCCACAATTACTCTGATACCTAAACCACAAAAAGACCCCACACAGATAGAGAACTTCAGACCAATATCCCTTGTGAATATCGCTGCAAAAATCCTCAATAAAGTTCTCTCTAACCGAATCCAAGAACATATCAAAACAATCATCCATCCTGACCAAGTAGGTTTCATCCCAGGGATGCAGGTTCAATATACGGAAATCCATGAATGTAATCCAGTATATAAACACACTCAAAGACAAAACCACATGATCATCTCGTTAGATGCTGAGAAAGCATTTAACAAAATCCAACACCCATTCATGATACAAGTCTTGGAAAGATCAGGAATTCAAGGCCCATACCTAAACATGATAAAAGCAATCTACAGCAAACAAATAGCCAGCATCAAAGTAAATGGTGAGAAGCTTGAAGCAATCCCACTAAAATCAGGGACTAGAAAAGGCTGTCCACTCTCTCCATACCTATTCAACATTGTACTTGAAGTCCTAGCCAGAGCAATTAGACAACAAAAGGAGATCAAGGGGATACAAATTGGAAAGGAAGAAGTCAAAATATCACTTTTTGCAGATGATATGATAGTATATATACGTGACCCTAAAAATTCCACCAGAGAACTCCTAAGCCTGATAAACAGCTTCAGTGAAGTAGCTGGATATAAAATTAACTCAAACAAGTCCATGGCCTTTCTCTACACAAAGGACAAACAGGCTGAGAAAGAAATTAGAGAAACAACACCCTTCTCAATAGCCACAAATAATATAAAATACCTACGCATGACTCTATCTAAAGAAGTGAAAGATCTGTATGATAAGAACTTCATGTCTCTGAAGAAAGAAATTAAAGAAGATCTCAGAAGATGGAAAGATCTCCCATGCTCATGGATTGGCAGGATTAACAAAGTAAAAATGGCTATCTTGCCAAAAGCAATCTACAGATTCAATGCAATCCCCATCAAAATTCCAACTCAATTCTTCAACGAATAAGAAAGGGCAATCTGCAAATTCATCTGGAATAACAAAAAACCTAGGAGAGCAAAAACTCTTCTCAAGGATAAAAGAACCTCTGGTGGAATCACCATGCCTGACCTAAAGCTATACTACAGAGCAATTGTGATAAAAAAAAAACTGCATGGTACTGGTATAGTGACAGACAAGTAGACCAATGGAACAGAATTGAAGACCCAGAGATGAACCCACACACCTATGGTCACTTGATCTTTGACAAGGGAGCTAAAACCATCCAGTGGAAGAAAGACAGAATTTTCAACAAATGGTGCTGGCACAACTGACTGTTATCATGTAGAAGATTGCGAATTGATCCATTCCTATCTCCTTGTACTAAGGTCAAATCTAAGTGGATTAAGGAACTCCACATAAAACCAGAGACACTGAAAGTTATAGAGGAGAAAGTAGGGAAAAGCCTCGAAGATATGGGTACAGGGGAAAAATTTTTGAATCGAAAAGCAATGGCTTTTTCTGTAAGATCGAGAATTGATAAATGGGACCTCATAAAATTGCAAAGCTCCTGCAAGGCAAAAGTCACCGTCAATAAGACAAAAAGACCACCAACAGATTGGGAAAGGATCTTTACCTATTCCAAATCGGATAGGGGACTAATATCCAATATATATAAAGAACTCAAGAAGGTGGACTCCAGAAAATCAAATAACCCCATTAAAAATGGGGCTCACAACTGAACAAAGAATTCTCACCTGAGGAATACCGAATGGCAGAGAAGCACCTGAAAAAATGTTCAACATCCTTAATCATCAGGGAAATGCAAATCAAAACAACCCTGAGATTCCACCTCACACCAGTCAGAATGGCTAAGATCAAAAATTCAGGTGACAGCAGATGATGGCGAGGATGTGGAGAAAGAGGAACACTCCTCCATTGTTGGTGGGATTGCAAGCTTGTACAACCACTCTGGAAGTCAGTCTGGCAGTTCCTCAGAAAATTGGACATAGTACTACTGGAGGATCCAGCAATACCTCTCCTGGGCATATATCCATAAGATATCCCAACCAGTAAGAAGGACACATGCTCCACTGTGTTCACAGCAGCCTTATTTATAATATAGCCAGAAGCTGGAAAGAACCCAGATGCCCCTCAACAGAGGAGTGGATACAAAAAATTGTGGTACATTTACACAATTGAGTACTACTCAGCTATTAAAAACAATGAATTTTGAAATTCCTAGGCAAATGGATGGGCCTGGAGGGCATCATCCTGAGTGAGGTAACCCAATCACAAAGGAATTCTCACAATATGTACTCACTGATAAGTGGATATTAGCCCAGAAACTTAGGATACCCAAGATATAAGATACAATTTGCTATATACATTAAACTCTCTTATACGCGTTCTCACGACCGGCCAGGAAAGACGCAACAAACCAAAATCTTCTGCGGCAAAACTTTATTGCTTACATCTTCAGGAGCCAGGAGCGCAAACCCCCAGCCCCAAAAGCGAAAGCCACCCTTCTAAACATCTTTAGGAGCCAGAGCGCCAGCGCGCAGAGCGCAAAAGCGCAAGCAAGAGCTCTATTGTTTACATCTTTAGGAGCAAGCGAGCAGGCGCCAGAGCCAGAGAGAGAATGGCGGAAACCCCGTCCCCTTTAAGGAGGAGTTATCCTTCGCTTAGGATGCATCACTCCCTGATTGGCTGCAGCCCATGGCCGAGCTGACGTTTACGGGAAAGGCAGAGTACAAGTAGTCGTAAAATACCCTTGGCACATGCGCAGTTATTTGTTTACCACTTAGAACACAGGATGTCAGCGCCATCTTGTGACGGCGAATGTGGGGGCGGCTCCCAACAAAACTCAAGAGGACGAAGACTAAAGTGTGGACACTTTGCCCTTTCTTAGAATAGGAAACAAAACACCCATGGAAGGTGTTACAGAGACAAAATTTGAAAGTGTGATGAAAGGATGGACCATCTAGTGATTGCCATATCCAGAGATCCATCCCATGATCAGCTTCCAAACACTGACACCATTGCACACACTAGCAAGATTTTCCTGAAAACACCCAGATATAGCTCTCTTGTGTGAGACTATTCAGGGGCCTAGCAAACACAGAAGTGGATGCTCACAGTCAGCTATTGGATGAATCACAGGGCCCCCAATGGATGAGCTAGAGAATGTACCCAAGGAGCTAAAGGGATCTGCAACCCTATAGGTGGAACAACATTATGAAGTATCCAGTACCCCGGAGCTCTTGTCTCTAGCTGCATATGTATCAAAAGATGGCCTAATAGGCCATCGCTTTAAAGAGAGGCCCATTGGACTTGCAAACTTTATATGTCTCAGTACAGGGGAATGCCAGGGCCAAAAAGTGGGAGTGGGTGGGTAGGGGAGTGGGGGGTGGGTATGGGAGACTTTTGGTATAGCATTGTAAATGTAAATGAGCTAAATACCTAATTAAAAAATGGGGAAAAATTTCTTTCATCCTCCCTTCCTCCCTCCCTCCCTCCCTTTCTTCCTTCCTTCCTTCCTCCCTCCCTTTCTTCCTTCCTCCCTCTTTTCCTCTCTCTCTCTCTCTCTCTCTCTCTCTCTCTCTCTCTCTCTCTCTCTCTCTCTCTCTCTCTCCCTCTCTCTTTCCTTTCTTCCTTTCTTCGCTTCTTTCCATTCCAAATGCTGCTCCTCCATTCTGGTAGCCCCTCCCTACCTCCATGCCCCCTATCCCTTTCCTCTGAATGAGTGCCATTTCTGGGTATTCCCCCACCCTGGTACATCAGGTCATTTCAGGATTAGGCACATCCAATCACACTGAGACCTGACAGGACACCCCTTTTGGGGAACAGATTCCACAGTCAGGCAACAGATTTGGGACTTCCTAGAGTTCCACACCCTCACCCCTGCCCTCTCTCCTATCTCTCCCTACACATGATCCTGACCCTCATTCCCTCCACCTTCCCTCTCTCATCTAGTTTCATCTCTACCTCTGCTTCCAATGACTATTTTATTCCTCCTTCTTAGTGAGATTCAAACATTCTCATTTGGGCCTTCCTTCTTATTTCATTTCTTTGGGTCTGTGGGATGTTTCATGTATCCTGTACTATACAGCTGATATCCACTTATCAGTGAGTATATACCATGCGTGTCCTTTTGGGTCTGGTTTTCTCACTCAGGGTGTTTTCTAGTTCCATCCAAAATTTATGATGTCCTTGTTTATAATTGCTGAATAGGATTCCAATGTGTGAACTACATTTTTTTGTATCCAGTCTCTGATTGAGGATGTTTCTCTGGGTCGTTTCCAGTTTCTGGATGTTACTAATAAAGCTGCTACGAACATAGTGAATCATGTGTCATTGTGGTATAGTGGAGCATCTTTTGGTTATATGCCCAGGAGTACTATAGTTAGATCTTCAGGTAGAACTACTTCCAATTTTCTGAGAAACTGACAGATTGATTTCCAGAATGCTTGTACAAGTTTGTAATCCCATCGGCAATGGAGGCATGCTCTCTTTTCTCCATATCATATCATCAACAAATAGCAGTATTTTGACTTCTTTCTTTCTCATTTGTATCCCCTTGATCTCCTTTGTTGTCTTACTGCTCTATCTAGAACATCAAGTACTATATTGACTAGGTAGGGAAAGAGTGAGTAGCATTGTCTTGTCCCTAATTTTAACTGGGCTGCTTTAAAGTTCTCTCCATTTAATTTGATGTTGGCTATTGGCTTGCTGTTTATTGTTTTTATTATGTTTAGGTATGCTCCTGTGTCCTTGCTCTCTTCAAGACTTTTAGCATGAAGGGGTGTTAGGTTTTGTCAAAAGCTTTTCCAGAATCTAATGAGATGATCATGTTTTCTTTCTTCTTTCAGTTTGTTTATATAGTAGATTACACTGAGGGATGTTCATATTCTGAACATCCTGCATCCCTAGATGAAGCCTACTTGAGCATGATGAATGATGTTTTTTAATGTGTTATTAGATTCAGTATGCGAGTATTTTATTGAGTATTTATATATGTTGAAATTTTTAAAGTTCATTAAGCCCGTTTTTATTTTCATTTTTAACTTTTTTATTGATTTTTGATTAGATACTTTCTTCATTTACATTTCAAATGCTATCCCCAAAGCCCCCTATACCCTCCCCCGCCCTGCTCCCCAACCCACCCATTCCTGCTTCCTGGCCTTGTCATTCCCCTGTACTATGACCTATGATCTTCACAAGACCAAGAGCCTCTCCTCCCAAATAAGCAAGATCGGTCTGAAATTCTCTTTGTTGAGTCTTCTTGTGGTTTAGGTATCAGGGTGACTGTGGCCTCATAGAATAAATTTGGCAGTGTTTCTTCTGTTTCTATTTTGTGGGAATACTTTGAGGAGCATTGGCATTAGTTCTTTAGAAGTCTGGTAGATTTCTGAGTTAAACTATCTGACCTTGTGGATTATTTGGGGGGCAGAAGGTTAGGAGAGTCTTAGTGACTCCTATTTTGTTAGGTGTTATAGTACTGTTTAGACAGTTTACCTTCTTTTTATTTAACTTTATTAAGTGCTCTCTGTCTAGAAAATCATCCATTTCTTTGACATTTTTCAGTTTTGTGGAGTACAGTCCTGTGTAGTAGGACCTAATGATTTTTTTTTTAATTTCCTCAGTTTCTGTTGTTATGCCTCCTTTTTCATTTCTGATTTTGTTGATTTGGATACTATCTCTGTGCCTTTTAGTTACTTTGGCTAAGGTTTTACCTATCTTGTATATTCTTTGAGTTGTTCTCTTTGTTTCTAATTGATTGATTTCAGCCCTGGGTTTGATTGTTTCCTGTCCCCTGTTTATGATTTCCTTGCTCTTTGAACTGGGAATCTTCACCCTCTTCTATTCCTATTATTCTTGTGCTTGGTCTATTTGTAGTGTCCCAAATTTTCTGTATGTTTTGAATTAGAAGCTTTTTACATCTGGCATTTTCTTTGACTGATATATGAATTTTTTTCTATGATATCTTCTTTTTTAAAATATTTTTAATTACATATTTTCCTCAATTACATTTCCAATGCTATCCCAAAAGTCCCCTATACCCTCCCCCCCCACTTCCCTACCCACCCATTCCCATTTTTTTTTTTTTTTTTTTTTGCCCTGGCGTTCCCCTGTACTGGGGCATATATAGTTTGCTTGTCCAATGGGCCTCTCTTTCCAGTGATGGCCAACTAGGCCATCTTTTGATACATATGCAGCTAGAGTCAAGAGCTCAGGGGTACTGGTTAGTTCATAATGTTGTTCCACCTATAGGGTTGCAGATCCCTTTAGCTCCTTGGATACTTTCTCTAGCTCCTCCACTGTGGGCCCTGTGTTCCATCCAATAGCTGACTGTGAGCATCCACTTCTGTGTTTGCTAGGCCCCGGCATAGTCTCACAAGAGACAGCTACATCTGGGTCCTTTCAACAAAATCTTGCTAGTGTATGCAATGGTGTCAGTGTTTGGAAGCTGATTATGGGATGGATCCCTGGATATGGCAGTCTCTACATGGTCCATCCTTTCGTCTCAGCTCCAAACTTTGTCTCTGTAACTCCTTCCATGGGCGTTTTGTTCCCAATTCTAAGGAGGGGCATAGTGTCCACACTTCAGTCTTCATTCTTCTTGAGTTTCATGTGTTTAGCAAATTGTTAAGCCTGAGATTCTTCCATCTCTTGTATTCTGTTGGTGATGCTCTTGCTGTTCTCTTTTCTAGGTTTTGCATCTCCAGGTTTGCCTCCATTTGTGTTTTCTTTATTACTTCTATTTACATTTCTAGGTCTTGGACCATTTTATTCGTTTTCTTCACTTGTTTGATTGTCTTTTCCTATATTTCTTGAAGGGATTTCTTTCCTTTAAGGGTGTCTACCTGTTTGATTATGTTTTCCTGTACCTATAAGGAATTTATTTATATCCTCTTTAAAGTCCTCTGTTATCTTCGTAAGATGAGATTTAAGGTCATAGTCTTGCTCTTCAGGTGTGTTAAGTTATCAGAGACAGAAGCCTGGCATGCTATTCTCTGAGAGACTCTACCAGCACATGACTGAGACAGGTGCAGATACTTACAGCTAACCATTGAACTGAGCTTGGGACCCCTATGGAAGACTTAGAGGAAGGACTGAAGGAGCTGAAGGGGATTGCAATCCCATATGTTGGGAGCCGCGCCCACATTCGCCGTTACAAGATGGCGCTGACAGCTATGTTCTAAGTGGTAAACAAATAATCTGCGCATGTGCCGAGGGTGGTTCTCCACTCCATGTGCTCTGCCTTCCCCGTGACGTCAACTCGGCCGATGGGCTGCAGCCAATCAGGGAGTGACACGTCCTAGGCGAAGGATAATTCTCCTTAATAGGGACGGGGTTTCGTTTTCTCGCTCTCTTGCTTCTTACACTCTTGCTCCTGAAGATGTAAGCAATAAAGTTTTGCCGCAGAAGATTCTGGTTTGCTGTGTTCTTCCTGGCCGGGCGTGAGAACGCGTTATTAACAATTGGTGCCGAAACCCGGGACGAGAAATTCCGGGACGAGAAAAAAACTCGGGACTGGCGCAAGGAAGATCCCTCATTCCAGAACCAGAACTGCGGGTCGCGGTAATAAAGGTTCCCGTAAAGCAGACTGTTAAGAAGGATTCAACTGTATGAATTCAGAACTTTTCAGCTGGGGAACGAGAGTACCAGTGAGTATAGCTTTACGAGGTAAGCCTGGCCTTGAACTTTCTAAGGAAATTCAAGACAGTCTATCAGAAGTAAAGTGGAAAATGTTTGGCCTTGAATTTTTTCTAGTGTTAGAAGCCCTTTTGTTCCTTTTCACATGTTATCAAGTGGTTAAGGCAGGGCGGATTCTGGATGAAATTCAGGGCAATCTATCAGAAGTAAAGTGGGGAGAGAGAGTAGGAACAAAGAGGAAATATGGTACACAAAATAAGTATACAGGCCTTTCCAAGGGTCTTGAACCCGAGGAAAAGTTAAGGTTAGGTAGGAATACCTGGGGAGAGATTAGAAGGAAGGAAAAGAAAAAAGAAAAGAAAAAAGATCGATTAGCGGAGGTCTCTAGGAGATACTCGTCACTAGATGAGCTCAGGAAGCCAGCTCTTGGTAGCTCTGAATCAGATGATGAATTCTCCTCTGAAGAAACAGACTGGGAGGAAGAAGCAGCTCATTATGAGAAAAAAGGGTACCAGCCAGGTAAAGTGCTAGCTAATCAGTTAAGGAAGCCAAAAGCGGCTGGCGAAGGCCAGTTTGCTGATTGGCCTCAGGGCAGTCGGCTTCAAGGTCCGCCCTATGCGGAGCCCCCGCCCTGCGTAGTGCGTCAGCAATGCGCAGAGAGGCAATGCGCAGAGAGATGCGCAGAGAGGCAGTGCGCAGAGAGGCAGTGCGCAGAGAGGCAGTGCGCAGACTCATTCATTCCCAGAGAGGAACAAAGGAAAATACAACAGGCATTTCCAGTCTTTGAAGGAGCCGAGGGTGGGCGTGTCCACGCTCCGGTAGAATACTTACAAATTAAAGAACTTGCCGAGTCGGTCCGTAAATACGGAACCAATGCTAATTTTACCTTGGTGCAGTTAGACAGGCTCGCCGGCATGGCACTAACTCCTGCTGACTGGCAAACGGTTGTAAAAGCCGCTCTCCCTAGTATGGGCAAATATATGGAATGGAGAGCTCTTTGGCATGAAACTGCACAAGCGCAGGCCCGAGCAAACGCAGCTGCTTTGACTCCAGAGCAGAGAGATTGGACTTTTGACTTGTTAACGGGTCAGGGAGCTTATTCTGCTGATCAAACAAACTACCATTGGGGAGCTTATGCCCAGATTTCTTCCACGGCTATTAGGGCCTGGAAGGCGCTCTCCCGAGCAGGTGAAACCACTGGTCAATTAACAAAAGTTGTCCAGGGACCTCAGGAATCCTTCTCAGATTTTGTGGCCAGAATGACAGAGGCAGCAGAGCGTATTTTTGGAGAGTCAGAGCAAGCTGCGCCTCTGATAGAACAGCTCATCTATGAGCAAGCCACAAAGGAGTGCCGAGCGGCCATAGCCCCAAGAAAGAACAAAGGCTTACAAGACTGGCTCAGGGTCTGTCGAGAGCTTGGGGGACCTCTCACCAATGCAGGCTTAGCGGCCGCCATCCTTCAATCTCAGAACCGCTCCATGGGCAGAAATGATCAGAGGACATGTTTTAATTGCGGAAAGCCTGGGCATTTTAAGAAAGATTGCAGAGCTCCAGATAAACAGGGAGGGACTCTCACTCTTTGCTCTAAGTGTGGCAAGGGTTATCATAGAGCTGACCAGTGTCGCTCTGTGAGGGATATAAAGGGCAGAATTCTTCCCCCACCTGATAGTCAATCAACTGATGTGCCAAAAAACGGGTCATCGGGCCCTCGGTCCCAGGGCCCTCAAAGATATGGGAACCGGTTTGTCAGGACCCAGGAAGCAGTCAGAGAGGCGACCCAGGAAGACCCACAAGGGTGGACCTGCGTGCCGCCTCCGACTTCCTATTAATGCCTCAAATGAGTATTCAGCCGGTGCCAGTGGAGCCTATACCATCCTTGCCCCCGGGAACCATGGGCCTTATTCTCGGCCGGGGTTCACTCACCTTGCAGGGCTTAGTAGTCCACCCTGGAGTTATGGATTGTCAACATTCCCCTGAAATACAGGTCCTGTGCTCAAGCCCTAAAGGCGTTTTTTCTATTAGTAAAGGAGATAGGATAGCTCAGCTGCTGCTCCTCCCTGATAATACCAGGGAGAAATCTGCAGGACCTGAGATAAAGAAAATGGGCTCCTCAGGAAATGATTCTGCCTATTTGGTTGTATCTTTAAATGATAGACCTAAGCTCCGCCTTAAGATTAACGGAAAAGAGTTTGAAGGCATCCTTGATACCGGAGCAGATAAAAGTATAATCTCTACACATTGGTGGCCCAAAGCATGGCCCACCACAGAGTCATCTCATTCATTACAGGGCCTAGGTTATCAATCATGTCCCACTATAAGCTCCGTTGCCTTGACGTGGGAATCCTCTGAAGGACAGCAAGGGAAATTCATACCTTATGTGCTCCCACTCCCGGTTAACCTCTGGGGAAGGGATATTATGCAGCATTTGGGCCTTATTTTGTCCAATGAAAACGCCCCATCGGGAGGGTATTCAACTAAAGCAAAAAATATCATGGCAAAGATGGGTTATAAAGAAGGAAAAGGGTTAGGACATCAAGAACAGGGAATGTCCAATAGTCCTACAATGTGCCAACTTTATGTGCAAGAAGCTCTTTTGCCAGTGAGGGAACAATTCCCCTCTTTAATTTTGCTCCTTTACATGGATGACATCCTCCTGTGCCATAAAGACCTTACCATGCTACAAAAGGCATATCCTTTTCTACTTAAAACTTTAAGTCAGTGGGGTTTACAGATAGCCACAGAAAAGGTCCAAATTTCTGATACAGGACAATTCTTGGGCTCTGTGGTGTCCCCAGATAAGATTGTGCCCCAAAAGGTAGAGATAAGAAGAGATCACCTCCATACCTTAAATGATTTTCAAAAGCTGTTGGGAGATATTAATTGGCTCAGACCTTTTTTAAAGATTCCTTCCGCTGAGTTAAGGCCTTTGTTTAGTATTTTAGAAGGAGATCCTCATATCTCCTCCCCTAGGGCTCTTACTCTAGCTGCTAACCAGGCCTTACAAAAGGTGGAAAAAGCCTTACAGAATGCACAATTACAACGTATTGAGGATTCGCAGCCTTTCAGTTTGTGTGTCTTTAAGACAGCACAATTGCCAACTGCAGTTTTGTGGCAGAATGGGCCATTGTTGTGGATCCATCCAAACGTATCCCCAGCTAAAATAATAGATTGGTATCCTGATGCAATTGCACAGCTTGCCCTTAAAGGCCTAAAAGCAGCAATCACCCACTTTGGGCAAAGTCCATATCTTTTAATTGTACCTTATACCGCTGCACAGGTTCAAACCTTGGCAGCCACATCTAATGATTGGGCAGTTTTAGTTACCTCCTTTTCAGGAAAAATAGATAACCATTATCCAAAGCATCCAATCTTACAGTTTGCCCAAAATCAATCTGTTGTGTTTCCACAAATAACAGTAAGAAACCCACTTAAAAATGGGATTGTGGTATATACTGATGGATCAAAAACTGGCATAGGTGCCTATGTGGCTAATGGTAAAGTGGTATCCAAACAATATAATGAAAATTCACCTCAAGTGGTAGAATGTTTAGTGGTTTTAGAAGTTTTAAAAACCTTTTTAGAACCCCTTAATATTGTGTCAGATTCCTGTTATGTGGTTAATGCAGTAAATCTTTTAGAAGTGGCTGGAGTGATTAAGCCTTCCAGTAGAGTTGCCAATATTTTTCAGCAGATACAATTAGTTTTGTTATCTAGAAGATCTCCTGTTTATATTACTCATGTTAGAGCCCATTCAGGCCTACCTGGCCCCATGGCTCTGGGAAATGATTTGGCAGATAAGGCCACTAAAGTGGTGGCTGCTGCCCTATCATCCCCGGTAGAGGCTGCAAGAAATTTTCATAACAATTTTCATGTGACGGCTGAAACATTACGCAGTCGTTTCTCCTTGACAAGAAAAGAAGCCCGTGACATTGTTACTCAATGTCAAAGCTGCTGTGAGTTCTTGACAGTTCCTCATGTGGGAATTAACCCACGCGGTATTCGACCTCTACAGGTCTGGCAAATGGATGTTACACATGTTTCTTCCTTTGGAAAACTTCAATATCTCCATGTGTCCATTGACACATGTTCTGGCATCATGTTTGCTTCTCCGTTAACCGGAGAAAAAGCCTCACATGTGATTCAACATTGTCTTGAGGCATGGAGTGCTTGGGGGAAACCCAGACTCCTTAAGACTGATAATGGACCAGCTTATACGTCTCAAAAATTCCAGCAGTTCTGCCGTCAGATGGACGTGACCCACCTGACTGGACTTCCATACAACCCTCAAGGACAGGGTATTGTTGAGCGTGCGCATCGCACCCTCAAAACCTATCTTATAAAACAGAAGAGGGGAATTGAAGAGATTTTACCCCAAGCACCAAGAGTGTCTGTGTCTTTGGCACTCTTTACACTCAATTTTTTAAATATTGATGCTCATGGCCATACTGCGGCTGAACGTCATTGTTCAGAGCCAGATAGGCCCAATGAGATGGTTAAATGGAAAAATGTCCTTAATAATAAATGGTATGGCCCGGATCCTATTTTGATAAGATCCAGGGGAGCTATCTGTGTTTTCCCACAGAATGAAGACAACCCATTTTGGATACCAGGAAGACTCACCCGAAAAATCCAGACTGGACAGCAGCAGCGGTCGCCATCTTGGTCCGGGACCCGCCGAACTTAGGAAATTAGTCTGAACAGGTGAGAGGGTGCGCCAGAGAACCTGACAGCTTCTGGAACAGGCGGAAGCACAGAGGCGCTGAGGCAGCACCCTTTGTGGGCAGGGGACAGCCGGCCACCATCCGGACCGGAGGACAGGTGCCCGCCCGGCTGGGGAGGCGGCCTAAGCCACAGCAGCAGCGGTCGCCATCTTGGTCTGGGACCCGCCGAACTTAGGAAATTAGTCTGAACAGGTGAGAGGGTGCGCCAGAGAACCTGACAGCTTCTGGAACAGGCAGAAGCACAGAGGCGCTGAGGCAGCACCCTGTGTGGGCCGGGGACAGCCAGCCACCTTCCGGACCGGAGGACAGGTGCCCGCCCGGCTGGGGAGGCGACCTAAGCCACAGCAGCAGCGGTCGCCATCTTGGTCCGGGACCCGCCGAACTTAGGAAATTAGTCTGAACAGGTGAGAGGGTGCGCCAGAGAACCTGACAGCTTCTGGAACAGGCGGAAGCACAGAGGCGCTGAGGCAGCACCCTGTGTGGGCCGGGGACAGCCAGCCACCTTCCGGACCGGAGGACAGGTGCCCGCCCGGCTGGGGAGGCGACCTAAGCCACAGCAGCAGCGGTCGCCATCTTGGTCCGGGACCCGCCGAACTTAGGAAATTAGTCTGAACAGGTGAGAGGGTGCGCCAGAGAACCTGACAGCTTCTGGAACAGGCAGAAGCACAGAGGCGCTGAGGCAGCACCCTGTGTGGGCCGGGGACAGCCGGCCACCATCCGGACCGGAGGACAGGTGCCCGCCCGGCTGGGGAGGCGGCCTAAGCCACAGCAGCAGCGGTCGCCATCTTGGTCCCGGGACTCCAAGGAACTTAGGAATTTAGTCTGCTTAGGTGAGAGTCTGTACCACCTGGGAACTGCCAAAGCAACACAGTGTCTGAGAAAGGTCCTGTTTTGGGCCTTCTTCTTCGGCCAGGAGGAGGTCCAAATACAAGATATCTGCGCACCTTCCCTGTAAGAGAGCTTGCCAGCAGAGAGTGCTCTGAGCACTGAAACTCAGAGGAGAGAATCTGTCTCCCAGGTCTGCTGATAGACGGTAACAGAATCACCAGAAGAACAATCTCTAAACAGAGTCAACTATAACTACTAACTCCAGAGATTACCAGATGGCGAAAGGTAAACGGAGGAATCTTACTAACAGGAACCAAGACCACTCACCATCACCAGAACCCAGCACACCCACTTCGCCCAGTCCAGGGAACCCCAACACACCTGAGAACCTAGACCTAGATTTAAAAGCATATCTCATGATGATGGTAGAGGACATCAAGAAGGACTTTAATAAATCACTTAAAGAAATACAGGAGAACACTGCTAAAGAGTTACAAGTCCTTAAAGAAAAACAGGAAAACACAATCAAACAGGTAGAAGTCCTTACAGAAAAAGAGGAAAAAACATACAAACAGGTGATGGAAATGAACAAAACCATACTAGACCTAAAAAGGGAAGTAGACACAATAAAGAAAACTCAAAGCGAGGCAACACTAGAGATAGAAACCCTAGGAAAGAAATCTGGAACCATAGATTTGAGCATCAGCAACAGAATACAAGAGATGGAAGAGAGAATCTCAGGTGCAGAAGATTCCATAGAGAACATTGGCACAACAATCAAAGAAAATGGAAAATGCAAAAAGATCCTAACTCAAAATATCCAGGAAATCCAGGACACAATAAGAAGACCAAACGTACGGATAATAGGAGTGGATGAGAATGAAGATTTTCAACTCAAAGGTCCAGCAAACATCTTCAACAAAATTATTGAAGAAAACTTCCCAAATCTAAAGAATGAGATGCATATGAACATACAAGAAGCCTACAGAACTCCAAATAGACTGGACCAGAAAAGAAATTCCTCCCGACACATAATAATCAGAACATCAAATGCACTAAATAAAGATAGAATACTAAAAGCAGTAAGGGAAAAAGGTCAAGTAACATATAAAGGCAAGCCTATCAGAATTACACCAGATTTTTCACCAGAGACTATGAAAGCCAGAAGAGCCTGGACAGATGTTATACAGACACTAAGAGAACACAAACTGCAGCCCAGGCTACTATACCCAGCCAAACTCTCAATTATCATAGAGGGAGAAACCAAAGTATTCCACGACAAAACCAAATTCACGCATTATCTCTCCACGAATCCAGCCCTTCAAAGGATAATAACAGAAAAAAACCAATACAAGAACGGGAACAACGCCCTAGAAAAAACAAGAAGGTAATCCCTCAACAAACCTAAAAGAAGACAGCCACAAGAACAGAATGCCACCTTTAACAACTAAAATAACAGGAAGCAACAATTACTTTTCCTTAATATCTCTTAACATCAATGGTCTCAACTCGCCAATAAAAAGACATAGACTAACAAACTGGCTACACAAACAAGACCCAACATTTTGCTGCTTACAGGAAACTCATCTCAGAGAAAAAGATAGACACTACCTCAGAATGAAAGGCTGGAAAACAATTTTCCAAGCAAATGGTATGAAGAAACAAGCAGGAGTAGCCATCCTAATATCTGATAAGATTGACTTCCAACCCAAAGTCATCAAAAAAGACAAGGAGGGACACTTCATTCTCATCAAAGGTAAAATCCTCCAAGAGGAACTCTCAATTCTGAATATCTATGCTCCAAATACAAGAGCAGCCACATTCACTAAAGAAACTTTAGTAAAGCTCAAAGCACACATTGCACCTCACACAATAATAGTGGGAGACTTCAACACACCACTTTCACCAATGGACAGATCATGGAAACAGAAACTAAACAGGGACACACTGAAACTAACAGAAGTGATGAAACAAATGGATCTGACAGATATCTACAGAACATTTTATCCTAAAACAAAAGGATATACCTTCTTCTCAGCACCTCATGGTACCTTCTCCAAAATTGACCACATAATAGGTCACAAAACAGGCCTCAACAGATTCAAAAATATTGAAATTGTCCCATGTATCCTATCAGATCACCATGCACTAAGGCTGATCTTCAATAACAAAATAAATAACAGAAAGCCAACATTCACATGGAAACTGAACAACACTCTTCTCAATGATACCTTGGTCAAGGAAGGAATAAAGAAAGAAATTAAAGACTTTTTAGAGTTTAATGACAATGAAGCCACAACGTACCCAAACCTTTGGGACACAATGAAAGCATTTCTAAGAGGGAAACTCATAGCTATGAGTGCCTTCAAGAAAAAACGGGAGAGAGCACATACTAGCAGCTTGACAACACATCTAAAAGCTCTAGAAAAAAAGGAAGCAAATTCACCCAAGAGGAGTAGACGGCAGGAAATAATCAAACTCAGGGGTGAAATCAACCAAGTGGAAACAAGAAGAACTATTCAAAGAATTAACCAAACGAGGAGTTGGTTCTTTGAGAAAATCAACAAGATAGATAAACCCTTAGCTAGACTCACTAAAGGGCACAGGGACAAAATCCTAATTAACAAAATCAGAAATGAAAAGGGAGACATAACAACAGATCCTGAAGAAATCCAAAACACCATCAGATCCTTCTACAAAAGGCTATACTCAACAAAACTGGAAAACCTGGACGAAATGGACAAATTTCTGGACAGATACCAGGTACCAAAGTTGAATCAGGATCAAGTTGACCTTCTAAACAGTCCCATATCCCCTAAAGAAATAGAAGCAGTTATTAATAGTCTCCCAGCCAAAAAAAGCCCAGGACCAGACGGGTTTAGTGCAGAGTTCTATCAGACCTTCAAAGAAGATCTAACTCCAGTTCTGCACAAACTTTTTCACAAGATAGAAGTAGAAGGTATTCTACCCAACTCATTTTATGAAGCCACTATTACTCTGATACCTAAACCACAGAAAGATCCAACAAAGATAGAGAACTTCAGACCAATTTCTCTTATGAACATCGATGCAAAAATTCTTAATAAAATTCTCGCTAACCGAATCCAAGAACACATTAAAGCAATCATCCATCCTGACCAAGTAGGTTTTATTCCAGGGATGCAGGGATGGTTTAATATACGAAAATCCATCAATGTAATCCATTATATAAACAAACTCAAAGACAAAAACCACATGATCATCTCGTTAGATGCAGAAAAAGCATTTGACAAGATCCAACACCCATTCATGATAAAAGTTCTGGAAAGATCAGGAATTCAAGGCCAATACCTAAACATGATAAAAGCAATCTACAGCAAACCAGTAGCCAACATCAAAGTAAATGGAGAGAAGCTGGAAGCAATCCCACTAAAATCAGGGACTAGACAAGGCTGCCCACTTTCTCCCTACCTGTTCAACATAGTACTTGAAGTATTAGCCAGAGCAATTCGACAACAAAAGGAGATCAAGGGGATACAAATTGGAAAAGAGGAATTCAAAATATCACTTTTTGCAGATGACATGATAGTATATATAAGTGACCCTAAAAATTCCAACAGAGAACTCCTAAACCTGATAAACAGCTTCGGTGAAGTAGCTGGATATAAAATTAACTCAAACAAGTCAATGGCCTTTCTCTACACAAAGAATAAACAGGCTGAGAAAGAAATTAGGGAAACAACACCCTTCTCAATAGCCACAAATAATATAAAATATCTCGGCGTGACTCTAACGAAGGAAGTGAAAGATCTGTATGATAAAAACTTCAAGTCCCTGAAGAAAGAAATTAAAGAAGATCTCAGAAGATGGAAAGATCTCCCATGCTCATGGATTGGCAGGACCAACATTGTAAAAATGGCTATCTTGCCAAAAGCAATCTACAGATTCAATGCAATCCCCATTAAAATTCCAACTCAATTCTTCAACGAATTAGAAGGAGCAATTTGCAAATTCATCTGGAATAACAAAAAACCGAGGATAGCAAAAACTCTTCTCAAGGATAAAAGAACCTCTGGTGGAATCACCATGCCTGACCTAAAGCTTTACTACAGAGCAATTGTGATAAAAACTGCATGGTACTGGTATAGAGACAGACAAGTGGACCAATGGAATAGAATTGAAGACCCAGAAATGAACCCACACACCTATGGTCACTTGATCTTCGACAAGGGAGCCAAAACCATCCAGTGGAAGAAAGACAGCATTTTCAACAATTGGTGCTGGCACAACTGGTTGATATCATGTAGAAGAATGCGAATCGATCCATACTTATCTCCTTGTACTAAGGTCAAATCTAAGTGGATCAAGGAACTTCACATAAAACCAGAGACACTGAAACTTATAGAGGAGAAAGTGGGGAAAAGCCTTGAAGATATGGGCACAGGGGAAAAATTCCTGAACAGAACAGCAATGGCTTGTACTGTAAGATCGAGAATTGACAAATGGGACCTAATGAAACTCCAAAGTTTCTGCAAGGCAAAAGACACTGTCTATAAGACAAAAAGACCACCAACAGACTGGGAAAGGATCTTTACCTATCCTAAATCAGATAGGGGACTAATATCCAACATATATAAAGAACTCAAGAAGGTGGACCTCAGAAAATCAAATAACCCCCTTAAAAAATGGGGCTCAGAACTGAACAAAGAATTCTCACCTGAGGAATACCGAATGGCAGAGAAGCACCTGAAAAAATGTTCAACATCCTTAATCATCAGGGAAATGCAAATCAAAACAACCCTGAGATTCCACCTCACACCAGTGAGAATGGCTAAGATCAAAAATTCAGGTGACAGCAGATGCTGGCGAGGATGTGGAGAAAGAGGAACACTCCTCCATTGTTGGTGGGATTGCAGGCTTGTACAACCACTCTGGAAATCAGTCTGGCGGTTCCTCAGAAAATTGGACATAGTACTACCGGAGGATCCAGCAATACCTCTCCTGGGCATATATCCAGAAGAAGCCCCAACTGGTAAGAAGGACACATGCTCCACTATGTTCATAGCAGCCTTATTTATAATAGCCAGAAACTGGAAAGAACCCAGATGCCCCTCAACAGAGGAATGGATACAGAAAATGTGGTACATCTACACAATGGAGTACTACTCAGCTATTAAAAAGAATGAATTTATGAAATTCCTAGCCAAATGGATGGACCTGGAGAGCATCATCCTGAGTGAGGTAACACAATCACAAAGGAACTCACACAATATGTACTCACTGATAAGTGGATACTAGCCCAAAACCTAGGATACCCACGATATAAGATACAATTTGCTAAACACATGAAACTCAAGAAAAATGAAGACTGAAGTGTGGACACTATGCCCCTCCTTAGAAGTGGGAACAAAACACCCATGGAAGGAGTTACAGAAACAAAGTATGGAGCTGAGATGAAAGGATGGACCATGTAGAGACTGCCATATCCAGGGATCCACCCCATAATCAGCTTCCAAATGCTGACACCATTGCATACACTAGCAAGATTTTACTGAAAGGACCCAGATGTAGCTGTCTCTTGTGAGACTATGCCGGGGCCTAGCAAACACAGAAGTGGATGCTCACAGTCAGCTAATGGATGGATCACAGGGCTCCCAATGGAGGAGCTAGAGAAAGTACCCAAGGAGCTAAAGGGATCTTCAACCCGATAGGTGGAACAACATTATGAACTAACCAGTACCCCTGAGCTCTTGACTCTAGCTGCATATTTATCAAAAGATGGCCTAGTCGGCCATCACTGGAAAGAGAGGCCCATTGGACACGCAGACTTTGTGTGCCCCGGTACAGGGGAACGCCAGGGCCAAAGGGGGGGAGTGGGTGGGTAGGGGAGTGGGGGTGGGTGGGTAAGCGGGACTTTTGGTATAGCATTGGAAATGTAAATGAGCTAAATACCTAATAAAAAATGGAAAAAAAAAATAAAAAAAAAAAAGAAAAAAAAAAAAAAAAGAAAAATCCAGACTGACCAAGGGAATACTGATGTCCCTCGTCTTGGTGATGTCCAGGGCGTCAATAATAAAGAGAGAGCAGCGTTGGGGGATAATGTCGACATTTCCACTCCCAATGACGGTGATGTATAATGCTCAAGTATTCTCCTGCTTTTTTACCACTAACTAGGAACTGGGTTTAGCCTTGATTCAGACAGCCTTGGCTCTGTCTGGACAGGTCCAGATGACTGACACCATTAACACTTTGTCAGCCTCAGTGACTACAGTCATAGATGAACAGGCCTCAGCTAATGTCAAGATACAGGGAGGTCTCATGCTGGTTAATCAACGCATAGATCTTGTCCAGAAACAACTAGATGTATTATGGCAAATAGCTCAGCTGGGATGTGAACAAAAGTTTCCGAGATTGTGTGTTACTTCCATTCAGTATGAGAAATTTACTAGGACAGCTAATTTGTCAAAAAGTCTTTTTCAGTATATGTTACAGAATTGGATGGCTGAATTTGAACAGATCCTTCGGGAATTGAGACTTCAGGTCAACTCCACGCGCTTGGACCTGTCCCTGACCAAAGGATTACCCAATTGGATCTCCTCAGCATTTTCCTTCTTTAAAGAATGGGTGGCATTGATATTATTTGGAGATACACTTTGCTGTGGATTAGTGTTGCTTCTTTGGTTGGTCTGTAAGCTTAAGGCCCAAACTAGGAGAGACAAGGTGGTTATTGCCCAGGCGCTTGCAGGACTAGAACATGGAGCTTCCCCTGATATATCTATGCTTAGGCAATAGGTCGCTGGCCACTCAGCTCTTATATCCCATGAGGCTAGTCTCATTGCACGGGATAGAGTGAGTGTGCTTCAGCAGCCCGAGAGAGTTGCACGGCTAAGCACTGCAGTAGAAAGGCTCTGCGGCATATATGAGCCTATTCTAGGGAGACATGTCATCTTTCAAGAAGGTTGAGTGTCCAAGTGTCCTTCTCTCCAGGCAAAACGACACGGGAGCAGGTCAGGGTTGCTCTGGGTAAAAGCCTGTGAGCCTAAGAGCTAATCCTGTACATGGCTCCTTTACCTACACACTGGGGATTTGACCTCTATCTCCACTCTCATTAATATGGGTGGCCTATTTGCTCTTATTAAAAGGAAAGGGGGAGATGTTGGGAGCCGCGCCCACATTCGCCGTTACAAGATGGCGCTGACAGCTATGTTCTAAGTGGTAAACAAATAATCTGCGCATGTGCCGAGGGTGGTTCTCCACTCCATGTGCTCTGCCTTCCCCGTGACGTCAACTCGGCCGATGGGCTGCAGCCAATCAGGGAGTGACACGTCCTAGGCGAAGGATAATTCTCCTTAATAGGGACGGGGTTTCGTTTTCTCGCTCTCTTGCTTCTTACACTCTTGCTCCTGAAGATGTAAGCAATAAAGTTTTGCCGCAGAAGATTCTGGTTTGCTGTGTTCTTCCTGGCCGGGCGTGAGAACGCGTTATTAACACCCATAGGAAGATCAACAGTATCAACTAACAACAGAAACCTCAGAGCTCCCAGGGTCTGAGCCACCAAAGAACATACATGGGCTAGTCCATGGCCCCCGCTACATCTGTAGCAGAGGGCTGCCTTGTCTGACCTCAGTGGGAGGGGACGTACTTTGTCCTGTTAAGGCTTGATGCCCCAGAGAAGGGGGATGCTAGAGAGGTGAGGTGGGAGTGGAAGGGTGGGGAGGAAGCTCCTTCTTAGAGGTGAAGGGTAGGGGGAATAGGATGCAGGACTCTTGGGGGGTGACTAGGAAGGGAATAACATTTGGAATGTAAATAAATAAAATAATTAATAATAAAAACAGATATCAGGGCTTGATGTAGTAGCAGAGCTGTGCTCTGATGGTGCCATATTGCATTGGCTTCTCTTTATTATATTCTTGCACTTGATTTTAGCTTTCTGATTGTCTCTGGTGTTGGCTGGCCTGGTTGATTCTGGGAGTAGTAAGCCTCTGGGGATGGTTGTCTTGGATGGCAGCAGGCATCCAAAAAGGCAGGCAGAGCTGTGTTGTGTGTTTTGGGGTTGCAGATCCTTGATTGCAGGTGGAGGTATGGACGGGAAGATGGAGCTGATTATCTTTGGTATCTTGAGTGGAAGCGGGCCTTCCTAGAAGTTGGCAGAGCTCTGGTTGGGAAATGGGGAACCATTCCAAGATTGTAGGTGGAGGTATAGACTGGAAGGAAGATGGAGCTCTAAAATGACTGGACAGATCTCAAGGCTGCTACGCTTGCTGTGGTCCCAGCAGGCTGAGGGGATAAAGGCATGGGTGTCTCGCCTAGGCATTGGTGTAGGAGCAGGCATCCCAAAAGGAAGGAAGGCAGATCTGCGGGATGGGGAGTGGGGTGTGAACCAGCTACTGCAGGTACAGATGTGGCTAGAAATTACTTTGAAGGTTTTAAACCTTTTAAAAGTTCTGTTTGCTAGGTAATATGCTACAGCTTACATAGAGCTGCACAAGAGAAGATATTTAAGGGAAAATAATTTTTCCAGTGGAAGGTTACACATTCAAGAATATAGGAAAGACACAAATTGGACTTGATGAGTTTAAAAAAAGAAAGGACACAAAGTCAGGTGTGTATGAAGGGGAGTCTTGGAGGAACTGATGAGTGAATATGATCAAATACGCTGTTTGAAATTCTCAAAAAGAACAAACAAACAAACAAACAGACAAAAAAAGATGTCAGAGGTAGTGACATCATGGGTCATTGGGGAGAACCTATAATTGCTGCTTTGCTAAACCAGTATAGTCCCTAACTACACTAAATATAAGTGAAGTTCTCACACCTCATCAAGGTTGTTAATTCCTTTACACTTCTACACCACTTATCATCCCTTTGCAATAGATGGAGGCCATTACAGAAAACTACAACAATCAAAACACAAGATTTGTGAAGCCCAATTTCAATGGATTCTTCTATACAACTCTTGCACACAATGCTCTGAGAACATTATGGAAGAGGAAAGAGAAAAATTAAAAAATATATACATATACATACACACACACAAATTAATGGAAAAAGAGACCATGAGTTTGAAAGAAAGTAAAGTGGTATTTGGGAGGGTTTAGAGGGAGAAAATGGAAGAAGAAAATGAGGTAATTATATTATAATCTCCAAAAATTAAAGAAATAACTTTAAAAAGCATAAAATTTTTGCCAACATAAATGAATTATAAATATCTATAGCTGCTTGGGGAAAGGCACAAGAAAACAGAGCCATTCTATGTTATATGAACATGGAGATTTTAATTTTGCTGTGTTCTCTTTGTTTATATAGTCATTGGAAGATTGATTTACAGGGATGACACACTAAATCATCATCTATCTGGCTGAACAAATTCAGTGAAGGAAGAAATTGAAGTGCAGGTGATAGTGACCGAAGACCAGTGGCTTTCTACTTCCTGTGCTTAGAAATAATTCTCTTTTTCAATGTTTAATAAATACTGATTATTTGCTAAAAGTAAACTTCACACACACTTAAAGTTTCAATTCATTCCAGTTACTAATTTTGTGACTACTTGGGTTCCTTTATTATTAGATTCTGTGGCAATGTAGGACCAGGATCAGACCTGGATTTGCCTACTCCCATCTCATTTGAACTCATAATCTCTCCTCACATCTGTGGGGTGTCTAGATGATCATATAGACACTCATTTTAATAAAGCAGTTCAATTAAAGAATTTATTAGCAAGGACCCCATGGGAGAAGTCCTGTTGTGGAAAGAGTTGGCTGAAAGGGGTAAAGAAATTAACCCAACGTCATTAGCCCTAAAAAACTAACACAATATTATGCACACCATCAGAAACCAGCATGAGCAAAGATTTGGTAGGCAATACCACATGTTGGGTCCATTTTCTAAATACTCAGTGAATTTCCATTAGGAATTTTGTTACACATACACTTTAGATGTAAATGCTATCAAAATGTAAAATCAAGATATTTTCAAGAATGAAAAACAAAAGTAGTATTATTAATTCAGTACTAAATTTGTTTTGGAATTTATTATATTCCAAAGATAGAAATATCAAGTTCATAAAATTTTTAGAAAATTTCAGAAAGCAAGACTAACCTCTCATATACTTATATTGTAACATAGGACTTAGAAGACCTTGGTCGTTTAAATTAAGAATCCTAACTTCACTAACAGTTTGAACATTGAACAGTTAGACTACGAGTCTCTCTTTTTCTATTTAGAAAATAATTTAAAATGATTTCCCTCATTGTTTTAATATAAGAGTTAAATTCATCATATTACATTAAGCACTAACATTAAAGCATCCATCTTAAAACTGCACAAAATTATTTAATAAAGTTAAAAATTACTATAATGATGAGTTTGAAGAGAAATTTCTTTGCCACCTACTAGTATGTATGAAATAGATGAAGCAGATTTGAGTTTAGTTCCAGCAGAGATGTAACAGGATAATAACGATATTCACAAAAGTAGAAAAACTGATACCTTTATAAGAAAATATTGTAATTAATAATGTATCAGAAAACAGAGGACTTAATGAGAGCTAGAGAGATCAAGTTGTCAGAGGGAGGTAAGTGTCCAGACCTGAAGTGAGATGGTAACTACCAGGTTCCTGTAGCAGCTGCTCATTCCAATTACAGGCTGAAAGTTGAAAGTCACAGTTGACATGGCCACAGCTCCTTTTTCTTTTCCTGTGTGTTGTCTTCTGTCACAGCTTTGATTGAGTATTCAACTCAGATATTTTATAATTATAAAATACAGATTTAATTCTTTATTATAAATTTCGGCCTCTGGTTAGTTTTATTCTTTTGTGTTAAGTTTGCCTCCCCCGCCCCCATTTATCTTATTAAACAGTGGTGTTATTTATGTCTGTCTCTGCTACTTTGAAATGTGTTATATAGATTTGCTGGTGGAAAGAGAAACAAACAGAACTTTAAGCAGTCACAGGCCTCATATATGAATCTCCTCTTCTATGTCATTAGTTTGCCTATGTGTTTACTTTACACCATACCACACAGTGTTACTATAAACCTCTGTGGTATAGTTTGAGATCTGAAGTTGTGATGCTTCCAGTGTGGCATTCTGCTTAGGAGTGCTTCTTTATTTTCAGCAAGAGAAAGCAGAGGGACGGCAATGAGGAATGAAAATGGGGGACAAATAACCACAAGGTACATATGACAATACTATGATGAAAACTATTACTTTGTATACTAACTTTGAAAATAAATAGCAACAAAAAAAAAAAATACTTATGGGGTTGTAAGTAAAAGAGGTTTCTCTCCAGAAAGCATCTGTTGAGTTCTGGAGGTATGAGGAGTAAATGAACAAGACTGAAACCTTTGGGAAAGGTGAACTAGCCTAGAGTTTTGAGGGGCTTAGACATGAGTTATCATCAGGAAGATGATAGATAACTTTAAAAAAAGGAAAAAATGCATAAGGACTAATTTACTGGCACCAAGGTTGAAAGATACATAGTCTTTATACACACTGGCATGGTGGGAGCCTGTAATTACAGCAGTGTGTAATGATGCAATATAAAGGGATCCATGGCTACTTCTCTATTGGGAGGTAGAATTATAGATATGGAGAGCTAAATGTATGAAGTGCCAGATGACCCCCCCCCCTCCACCCCTGCTTGTAAGACAAAATTTTTAAGGTTGATTGAGTGTGAAGTTGAAGATCTGGGTTTAAAATCTACAATCGACAAAGGAACTCACAAAGCTTTTCAGAGATAAGTCAGCAAGGATGAGTCTTTCCCTTAAAGTACCTGGTGGTCATGTCCTTGGAATCAGGAGAACCCAGGCAAAGATAGTCTGTCCAGCATTAGCAGGCAGCCTCAACAGAAATCAGCATTTAATTGGTTGGGTTTCTAAACCTCTAGCCTACCCCACCACACCTCTTTTCTTTTCCTAAGCTGAGGAAATCCTCAATTCTCTCTGGCAGAAAAGAAAACAAGCTGGACTATGTGCATTGGAACACATCCATTATGGCCTACACTAGAAGTGGCAGATTTTAGGAGCAAGCATCAACGTAATCTAGATCATACATTTCAAACTAGCAGAGGCATACAGAAGCAACACCTCTGTTTAATAAGATAGATAAAAAATGACAAACTCAAAACAAAAGAATAAAGCTATCAAAAGGCTGAAATTTATAATAAAGAATGAAATCTGCATTTTAGAAGTATAAAGTATCTGAATTCAATACACAGTCAAAGCTGTGACAGAACACAACACACAAGAAAAGACAAATCCTATGAACTGGAAATGGAAGCAATAGAAAACACTGAAATTAAAAGGATGGGAAAGAGTGAAGATGAGATTATCACATACACAAAATGTTCATGTTCGTGATATATGTGAAAGTATAGTTTCTAAAAGACAAGACTAGAAAAAACAACAATGCAGCAATACACAAAAAGAAAAAATAAACAGAAATTTCCCCATACTTATGGAAGACATAAATTAACATAAAAATAGAATGTAAACAGTCAAGATAAATATAAAATTACATAACGACCTTGGTTCCAGGACTCCGCGGAGGGCAGGCTGCACAGGTGAGGGTGTGGAATACAGAGGCCAGCATTTTCTGGGACAGGCGAGGACCAAAGACCTTCTGAAGGGGCGCCATTTTCTGCTCCAGACAACCGGCCACCTTCCTGGCCAAAGCAACACAGCTTCTGGGAAAGATCCTATTTTGGGCTTTCATTTTCAGCCAGGAGGAGGTCCAAACACCAGATAACTGTGCACCTTCCCTGAAAGAGGAGAGCTTGCCTGCAGAGACTGCTCTGACCTCTGAAACTCAGAGGAGAGAGCTAGTCTCCCACATCTGCAGATAGAGGGTAACAAAATCACCAGAGGAACAATCTCTAAACAAAGACAACTATAACAACTAACTCCAGAGATTGCCAGATGGTGAAAGGTAAATGTAAGAATCCTACTAACAGAAACCAGGACCACTCACCATCATCAGAACCCAGAACGCCCACTTCGCCTACCAGGGCACCCTAACACACTTGAAAAGGTAGACCTGGATTTAAAAGCATATCTCATGATTATGGTAGAGGACATAAAGAAGGACTTTAATAACTCACTTACAGAACTACAGGAGAACACTGCTAAAGAGTTAAAAGTCCTTAGAGAAAAACAGGAAAACACAACCAAACAGGTAGAAGTCCTTATAGAAAAACAGGAAAACACATCCAAACAGGTGATGGAAATGAAGAAAACCATACTAGACCTAAAAAGGGAAGTAGATACAATAAAGAAAACCCAAAGTGAGGCAACGCTGGAGATAGAAACCCTAGGAAAGAAATCTGGAACCATAGATGCAAGCATCAGCAACAGAATACAAGAGATGGAAGAGAGAATCTCAGGTGCAGAAGATTCCATAGAGAACATCGGCACAACAATCAAAGAAAATGGAAAATGCAAAAAGATGCTAACTCAAAACATCCAGGTAATCCAGGACACAATGAGAGACCAAAACTACGGATAATAGGAGTGGATGAGAATGAAGATTTTCAACTCAAAGGACCAGCAAATATCTTCAACAAAATAATAGAAGAAAACTTCCCAAATCTAAAGAAAGAGATGCCCATGAACATACAAGAAGCCTACATAACTCCAAATAGACAGGACCAGAAAAGAAATTCCTCCCGACACATAATAATCAGAACAACAAATGCACTAAATAAAGATAGAATACTAAAAGCAGTAAGGGAAAAAGGTCAAGTAAGATATAAAGGCAAACCTATCAGAATTACACCAGACTTTTCACCAGAGACTATGAAAGCCAGAAGAGCCTGGACAGATGTTATACAGACACTAAGAGAACACAAATTCCAGCCCAGGCTACTATACCCAGCCAAACTCTCAATTACCATAGATGGAGAAACCAAAGTATTCCACGACAAAACTAAATTCACCCATTATCTCTCCAAGAATCCAGCCCTTCAAAGGATAATAACAGAAAAAAACCAATACAAGGACGGGAACCACGCCCTAGAAAAAACAAGAAGATAATCCCTCAACAAAACTGAAATAAGACAGCCACAAGAACAGAATGCCAACTTTAACAAAAATAACAGGAAGCAACAATTACTTTTCCTTAATATCTCTTAATATCAATGGACTCAACTGCCAATAAAAAGACGTAGACTAACAAACTGGCTACACAAACAAGACCCAACATTTTGCTGCTTACAGGAAACTCATCTCAGAGAAAAAGATAGACACTACCTCAGAATGAAAGGCTGGAAAACAATTTTCCAAGCAAATGGTATGAAGAAACAAGCTGGAGTAGTTATTCTAATATCTAACAAAATCGACTTCCAACCCAAAATAATCAAAAAAGACAAGGAGGGACACTTCATACTCATCAAAGGTAAAATCCTCCAAGAGGAACTCTCAATTCTGAATATCTATGCTCCAAATACAAGGGCAGCCACATTCATTAAAGACACTTTAGTAAAGCTCAAAGCACACATTGCACCTCACACAATAATAGTGGGAGACTTCAACACACCACTTTCATCAATTGACAGATCATGGAAACAGAAACTAAACAGGGACACAGTGAAACTAACAGAAGTGATGAAACAAATGGACTTAACAGATATCTACAGAACATTTTATCCTAAAACAAAAGGATATACCTTCTTCTCAGCACCTCATGTTACCTTCTCTAAAATTGACCACATAATTGGTCAAAAAACAAGCCTCAACATATACAAAAATATTGAAATTGTCCCATGCATCCTATCAGATCACCATGGACTAAGGCTGATCTTCAATAACAAAATAAATAATAGAAAGCCAACATTCACGTGGAAACTGAACAACAATCTTCTCAATGATACCTTGGTCAAGGAAGGAATAAAGAAAGAAATTAAGGACTTTTTGGAGTTTAATGAAAATGAAGCCACAATATACCAAAACTTATGGGACACAATGAAAGCATTCCTAAGAGGAAAACTCATAGCTCTGAGTGCCTCCAAAAAGAAACTAAAGAGAGCACACATTAGGAGCTTGACAACACACCTAAAAGCTCTAGAACAAAAGGAAGAAAATTCACCCAAGAGGAGTAGAAGGCAGGAAATAATCAAACTCAGGAGTGAAATCAACCAAGTGGAAACAAGAAGAACTATTCAAAGAATCAACCAATCAAGGAGCTGGTTCTTTGAGAAAATCAACAAGATTGATAAACCCTTAGCCAGACTCACTAGAGGACACAGGGAAAGCATTCTAATTAACAAAATCAGAAATGAAAAGGGAGACATAACAACAGATCCTGAAGAAATCCAAAACACCATCAGATCCTACTACAAAAGGCAATACTCAACAAAACTGGAAAACCTGGATGAAATGGACAAGTTTCTAGACAGATACCAGGTACCAAAGTTGAATCAAGATCAGGTTAATGATCTCAACAGTCCTATATCCCATAAAGAAATAGAAGCAGTCGTTAATAGTCTCCCAGCCAAAAAAAGCCCAGGAACAGACGGGTTTAGTGCAGAGTTCTATGAGACCTTCAAAGAAGACCTAATTCCAGTTCTTCACAAACTATTCCACAAAATAGAAACAGAAGGTACTCTACTCAACTTATTCTATGAAGCTACAATTACTCTGATACCTAAACCACAAAAAGACCCAACAAAGATAGAGAACTTCAGACCAATTTCCCTTATGAATATCGATGCAAAAATCCTCAATAAAGTTCTTGCTAACAGAATCCAAGACCACATCAAAACAATCATCCATCCTGACCAAGTAGGTTTCATCCCAGGGACACAGGGATGGTTCAATATACGGAAATCCATCAATGTAATCCAGTATATAAACAAACTCAAAGACAAAAACCACACGATCATCTCGTTAGATGCTGAGAAAGCATTTGACAAAATCTAACACCCATTCATGATAAAAGTCTTGGAAAGATCACGAATTCAAGGCCCATACCTAAACATGATAAAAGCAATCTACAGCAAACCAATAGCCAACATCAAAGTAAATGGTAAGAAGCTGGAAGCAATCCCACTAAAATCAGGGACTAGACAAGGCTGTCCACTCTCTCCCTACCTATTCAACATTGTACTTGAAGTCCTAGCCAGAGCAATTCGACAACAAAAGGAGATCAAGGGGAAACAAATTGGAAAGGAAGTCAAAATATCACTTTTTGTAGATGATAAGATATTATACATAAGTGACCCTAAAAATTCCACCAGAGAACCACTAAGCCTGATAAACAGCATCAGTGAAGTAGCTGGATATAAAATTAACTCAATCAAGTCAATGGCCTTTCTGTACACAAAGGATAAACAGGCTGAGAAAAAAATTAGGGAAACAACATCCTTCTCAATAGTCACAAATAATATAAAATACCTTGGCATGACTCTAACTAAGGAAGTGAAAGATCTGTATGATAAGAACTTCAAGTCTCTAAAGAAAGAAATTAAGGGGCTCAGAGCTGAACAAAGAATTCTCACCTGAGGAATACCGAATGGCTGAGAAGCACCTGAAAAAATGTTCAACATCCTTAATCATCAGGGAAATGCAAATCAAAACAACACTGAGATTCCACTTCACTCCAGTCAGAATGGCTAAGATCAAAAACTCAGGTGACAGCAGATGCTGGCGAGGATGTGGAGAAAGGGGAACACTCCTCCATTGTTGGTGGGATTGCAAACTTGTACAACCACTCTGGAAATCAGTCTGGTGGTTCCTCAGAAAATTGGACATAGTACTACCGGAGGATCCCGCAATACCTCTCCTGGGCATATATCCAGAAGATGTCCCAACCGGTAAGAAGAACACATGCTCCACTATGTTCATAGCAGCCTTGTTTATAATAGCCAGAAGCTGGAAAGAACCCAGATGCCCCTCAACAGAGGAATGGATACAGAAAATGTGGTACATTTACACAATGGAATACTACTCAGCTATTTAAAAAAATGAATTTATGAAATTCCTAGGCAAATGCAGGGACCTGGAGGGTATCATCCTGAGTGAAGTAACCCAATCACAAAGGAACTCGCACAATATGTACTCACTGATAAGTGGATATTAGCCCAGAAACTTAGGATACCCAAGATATAAGATACAACTTGCCAAACGCATGAAATTCAAGAAGAACGAAGACCAAAGTGTGGACACTTTACCCTTTCTTAGAAATGGGAACAAAACACCCATAGAAGGAGTTACAGAGACAAAATTTGGAGCTGTGAGGAAAGGATGGACCATCTAGTGATTGCCATATGCAGGGATCCATCCCATAATCAGCTTCCAAATGCTGACACCATTGCATACACTAGCAAGATTTCGCTGAAAGGACCCAGATATAGCTCTCTCTTGTGAGACTATGCCAGTGCCTAGCAAACACAGAAGTGGATGATCACAGTCAGCTATTGGATGGGTCACACGGCCCCTAATGGAGGAGCTAGAGAAATTAACCAAGGAGCTAAAGGGAACTGCAACCCTATAGGTGGAACAACAATATGAACTAACCAGTACCCGGGAGCTCTTGTCTTTACCTGCGTATGTATCAAATTTGGCCTAGTTGGCCATCACTGCAAAGAGAGGCCCATTGGACTTGCAAACTTTATATGCCCCAGTACAGGGGAATGCCAAGGCCAAAAAGGGGGAGTGGGTGGGTAGGGGATTGGGGGGATGGGTATGGGGGACCTTTGGGATAGCATTGAAAATGTAAACGAGGAAAATACCTAATTAAAAAAAAAAAAGAAAGAAAGAAATTAAAGAAGATCTCAGAAGATGTAAAGATCTCCCATGCTCATGGATTGGCAGGATCAACATTGTAAAAATGGCTATCTTGCCAAAAGCAATCTACAGATTCAATGCAATCCCCATCAAAATTCCAACTCAATTCTTCAACGATTTAGAAAGGGCAATCGGCAGATTCATCTAGAATAACCAAAAACCAAGGATATCAAAAACTCTTCTCAAGGATGGAAGAACCTCTGGTGGAATCACCATGCCGGAACAAAAACTGTACTACAGAGCAATTGTGATCAAAACTGCATGGTACTGGTTTAGTGACAGACAAGTAGACCAATGGAACAGAATTGAAGACCCAGAGATGAATCCACACACCTATGGTCACTTGATCTTTGGCAAGGGAGCTAAAACCATCCAGTGGAAAAAAAGACAGCATTTTCAACAAATGGTGCTGGCACAACTGGCGCTTATCATGTAGAAGAATGCGAATTGATCCATTTCTATCTCCTTGTACTAAGGTCAAATCTAAGTGGATTAAGGAACTCCACATAAAACCAGAGACACTGAAACTTATAGAGGAGAAAGTGGGGGAAAACCTTGAAGATATTGGCACAGGGGAATAATTCCTGAACAGAACAGCAATGGCTTGTGCTGTAAGATCAAGAATCGATAAATCGGACCTCATAAATTTGCAAAGCTTCTGCAAATCAAAAGACACGGTCAATAAGACAAAAAGGCCACCAACAGATTGGGAAAGGATCTTTACCTATTCCAAATCGGATAGGGGACTAATATCCAATATATATAAAGAACTCAAGAAGGTGAACTCCAGAAAATCAAATAACCCCATTAAAAAATGGGGCTCAGAGCTGAACAAAGAATTCTCACCTGAGGAATACCGAATGGCAGAGAAGCACCTGAAAAAATGTTCAACGTCCTTAATCATCAGGGAAATGCAAATCAAAACAACACAGAGATTCCACTTCACTCCAGTCAGAATGGCTAAGATCAAAAACTCAGGTGACAGAAGATGATGGCGAGGATGTGGAGAAAGGGGAACACTCCTCCATTGTTGGTGGGATTGCAAGCTTGTACAACCACTCTGGAAATCAGTCTGGTGGTTCCTCAGAAAATTGGACATAGTACTACCGGAGGATCCCGCAATACCTCTCCTGGGCATATATCCAGAAGATGTCCCAACCGGTAAGAAGAACACATGCTCCACTATGTTCATAGCAGCCTTGTTTATAATAGCCAGAAGCTGGAAAGAACCCAGATGCCCCTCAACAGAGGAATGGATACAGAAAATGTGGTACATTTACACAATGGAATACTACTCAGCTATTAAAAAAATGAATTTATGAAATTCCTAGGCAAATGCAGGGACCTGGAGGGTATTATCCTGAGTGAGGTAACCCAATCACAAAGGAACTCGCACAATATGTACTCACTGATAAGTGGATATTAGCCCTTTGCCCCTTCTTAGAATTGGGAACAAAACACCCATGGAAGGAGTTACAGAGACAAACTTTGGAGCTGAGACAAAAGGATGGACCTCCTAGAGACTGCCATATCCAGGGATCCATCCCATAATAAGCCTCCAAACGCTTACACCATTGCATACACTAGCAAGTGTTTGCTGAAAGGACCCTGATATAGCTGTCTCTTGTGAGACTATGCTGGGGCCTAGCAAACACATAAGTGGATGCTCACAGTCAGCTATTGGATGGATCACAGGGCCCCCAATCTAGGAGCTAGAGAAAGTACCCAAGGAGCTAAAGGGATCTGCAACTCTATAGGTGGAACAACATTATGAACTAACCAGTACCCTGGAGCTCTTGACTCTAGCTGCATATGTATCAAAAGATGGCCTAGTTGGCCATCACTGGAAAGAGGGGCTAATTGGACTTACAAACTTTATATGCCCCAGTACAGGGGAACGCCAGGGCCAAAAAGTGGGAGTGGGTAGTTAGGGGACTAGGGGGGAAGGTATGGGGCACCTTTGGGATAGCATTGGAAATGTAAATGAGGAAAATACCTAATAAAAAACAAAAACAACAACAACAACAACAGCAACAAAGTCTCTCTGTGTAGTTGTAACTGTCCTGGAACTTGCTATTTAAACCAGGTTGTCCTCAAACTCATAAAGATCTACTGACCTCTTCCTCTTGAAGAGAATTAAAGATGTGTGTCACCACACTAAGTAAGCTAATAAGTTATTAAAATAAATTATTAAATAAAAATGAGTAATTTCATTAACAGTACCATCTAGTCTCTCAAATTAAGCAGAGATAACAAAAAATAATATAATGATCAAGTTTGAAGTTCCTACTCTAAAAAAAAAAATCTTCCCTTCCAAATGAATGTGCTAATGAGCAGGATCATGAACAAAAGATTGGCAGGAATAAAAAAATAAATTAAATTGCAACAGCCAGAGCTATGACCTCACCTCAAAGTCAATAATTGGTATTAATTAAAAACTGGTGCTTCCTACAAACTGGTTTTAAAGAATGCTGAAATGCAGCATTTCATAACTTGTACGATTGTTTTTAAAAGTGCATCTTGCAAGTTGGTTTTTTTGGGTGTCATATTTTCTAGTGTTACATGTTAAGGAAATCATTACAACTTGTCAAATTCCAAAACACCATGTGACTCAGCAAGAGGCAGCTGTGTGTGTGGAAGAGCTGACTTCACCTTCCACTCAATTCCAATGTGAAATCAAACAGCTTCAAAAAAGTCAAGTCAAGCTTTCAAAAAGTACGTCTACATTGTTTTTGTGTCCACAATTACTGTGACTATTCAAACAAGTAATAAGATTGAAAATGGCAAAATAGTCCTCTAATTCCTATAATTTACACAAGATTTAAACCTAATCATACCCAGACTCTTGAGTTCAGAAAGATCAGAATTGAATATTGAGATTAAAGTGGATGTGCAGAAATTACCAGAGCTGTTTACATCTCTTAAAAAATTCAGTGTTGCTAGATCATGAATGGGTTGATCTACTATGTCCATTACTTCTGCCATTCAATTCTAAAGCAAATGTGAAGTCTATTGTCACACAATGGGTTAATTCTAATATAATAATCTTTATAAAAGTAAGTAGATTTCTATGATTTAATTGAAATTTAATGAGACAATTTTAGAAATGAAAAGGAGAATGAGAAACCATTATTCCAATTTCCCATCATCATTTTTCTATTGCATTAAAAATAAAAAATGAACTCTGTTGATAGATTTTATCCCTTGTAGTTCAGGTCATCAGCAAGGGATATAATGCAGCAAAAATACACATATTGTCCTATAATACCTACTTGCCAATGTATAATTTGCCTACTTCTTTATGCCATTAGCGTTTTTTTGAGATCTCATTTCCTGGAATCCTAATTTCTACTATATTACGCACAGAACATGTTTGCATATTTTTTATTACTACTTTTACTAATTCTTTCAGAATTACATACAATGAATTGTGGTTCTATTTACCCATCTCTACTAAATCCTCTCAGATCTGCTCTCTGTGTTTCTCATCTATCTTTGATTTTTCTTTTTTATAAATTCATTGAGTTTTATTAGTGTTGCCCAACTACTCTTGGGGTACCCTGGAGTGTGGTGAACCTATCATGGCACTGTTAGAGAAAATTGATTCTCTTCCTGAAGCTACCAAAGGCCAGTATCTCCTCACTTATTGATGGACTTTCTTGTCTACCTCTTTCCTTCCATGCTGGGGTTTGTGTGACTTGAACTTCTGCAGGTCTTGTCCAGACTGTTACAATCACTGTGAATTCATATTTGTCACTACTCTGTGGTCAAAAGCCACTTTGTTGAAATCATTTGCCACATCTGGATGTTAGTATCTAATCTTCTCAGGCCCAACATATAGATTTCTGAGCCTTGAGGTGAGGGCTGTGATATAGACATCATCCTATTTAGGACAGATCACACTGCTGTCTCTTGTTCTTTGCACATTGGCCAGTTGTGGGTCTCTACGTTAATTATCATCACTTCAAGAAGAAGCTTCTCTGATGAGGGTGGAGAGATACACTGAACTTTCCCAATAGCAACATCAGTCATTAGGAATCATTTTAATACTATGCACATTTATGAGAATAATAGTACCCTCCTAGAGCCTCTGATGTGTCTAGTCCTAGGTTCTTGGTCCCATTAACAATGTCAGGTATGTGTTCCATTTCATGGGACAGGCTTTAGATCCCATAAGAAAAAGAGATGGTTACTTCCATGATATTCCTGCCACTAAGTGCACCAGTGGGCGTATCTTACATGGCTGGTCATTATTGTAGCTCAAAGATTCAAAGATGGATAAGACTGACAATGACTTTTCCATTTTTGTAGTATGCATAGCACTTTCCAGCCCTATGAAGCTAGACAGTAGATAGAATGCAGTGCTGTAAAGCAGATAGGGAGGAATGGAATAGGAAGAATTAAATGAGGTAGGTGATAGCACAGAATAGAATAGTTAATGAAGGGAGAGAAACAATAACTTTTGAGAAAGTCATAGAAATCTATCATAAAGCTTCATATATTAATAAGTGTACATATAAAGAGAGTTAAAGACAATGACCCTATAATATGGTGACAATGCCCTCACTGCACACCACAGACAAACAGAAATCTCAGTGCCAGGGATAGGCTACCTGTTTTGGAGTTGTTGGCTAGTGAGCTCTCAAACACCTACTGCTAAATATTTTAGGCTCTTGCCAATGTTCACAGTTAACCTACAGTATTTGATATTAAAGCCCTAATGCTGAAAAAAGCCATGTTCTTGAGTTCTACAAGAAATCAAAATGATATTGACTTAGAGTTTCATCTAGCACTACATTTCTTTCTCAGAATCATTTGGGCTACTTGAGGTCTTTTGTGCTTTCATGAATCTTAAGATGACTTTTTCTATTTCTGTGAATAATGCCACTGTGGTTTTGGTTGGAATTCCACTGAAACTACAGATTACTTTTAGTAGGATAACTATTTTCATAATACTAATCCTTTCTATCCATGAACATGGGAGGTTTTTCCATCTAGTCTTCTTTCTCAATTACTTTCTTTGGTGATTCAAAGTTTTTCTCATAGAGGTCTTTTGCATTCCTAGTTAGTTTTATAACAAGGTACTTTAAGGTTTATTATTTTTTATATCAATATTAGAATTGACTCTGATTTATTTCTCAGAGTATGATTGTCATTGGTATGTAGAAAGACTACTGATTTTTGTATGTTAATTTCATATATATCTTCAATAAAAATGTCAATTCTAAGAGTTTTCTAGTGAAGTTTTATGGTCATATTGACTCATTCTCTTCTTCTTTCCTTTCATATCCTTTTATTTGCTTATTGCTATAGGTAATCTTCAAGCACAAGACTGAGTAGGAATTGAAAAAGTGGACATTCTTCCTGATTTTAGTGGCAATGCTTTATGATTTCCTCCACTTAATATAATATTGTCACATATATCCTTTATTGTGTTGAGATGTTTCTTCTATTCTGAGTTTTTCAATACTTTTATCATGAATATGGTAAGATTTTTATAAAATTCCCCATCTGTATCTATTAAGACATCACTGTCCTCTCTTGTCCTGTAAGTCCAGTATGCACAAGCAGCAGCACTTCTTGTGCAATTTCTACTGTTCTCCCCAGGTAGCTCAATACAGCCATCATGGCATAGATTTAGGGGGCTTGCATCAAGGCCCCAGTTCTCAATATGTCCCCCTTACTTTTCTGCAGTGGTCTTCCTGACTTAATCAAGTTAGCTGGCAGGTCAAGTCTCTTGCCAGAAATAGAACAAATTGTGTGTTACTGTAGTTATTTCTTTTACCAAGATTCAGTGGGGAAGATTATAGAAGACTTCTGTTGTCCATTTTATTTTTTTTTATTCATTTCTGCACTTTCCCCTCTTTTTTTCCCATTTTTTATTAGGTATTTAGCTCCTTTACATTTCCAATGCTATAACAAAAGTCCCCCATACCCACCCACCCCCACTCCCCTAACCACCCACTCCCCCTTTTTGGCCCTGGCGTTCCCCTGTACTGGGGCATATAAAGTTTGCGTGTCCAATGGGCCTCTCTTTTCAGTGATGGCCGACTAGGCCATCTTTTGATACATATGCAGCTAGAGTCAAGAGCTCCGGGGTACTGGTTAGTTCATAATGTTGTTCCACCTATAGGGTTGCAGATCCCTTTAGCTCCTTGGGTACTTTCTCTAGCTCCTCCATTGGGAGCCCTGTGATCCATCCATTAGCTGACTGTGAGCATCCACTTCTGTGTTTGCTAGGCACTGGCATAGTCTCACAAGAGACATCTACATCTGGGTCCTTTTGATAAAATCTTGCTAGTATATGCAATGGTATCAGCGTTTGGATGCTGATTATGGGGTGGATCCCTGGATATGGCAGTCTCTACATGGTCCATCCTTTCATCTCAGCTCCAAACTTTTTCTTTGTAACTCCTTCAATGGGTGTTTTGTTCCCACTTCTAAGGAGGGGCATAGTGTCCACATTTCAGTCTTTATTCTTCTTGAGTTTCATGTGTTTAGCAAATTGTATCTTATATCTTGGGTATCCTAGGTTTGGGGCTAATATCCACTTATCAGTGAGTACATATTGTGTGAGTTCCTTTGTGAATGTGTTACCTCACTCAGGATGATGCCCTCCAGGTCCATCCATTTGGCTAGGAATTTCATAAATTCATTCTTTTTAATAGCTGAGTAGTACTCCATTGTGTAGATGTACCACATTTTCTGTATCCATTCCTCTGTTGAGGGGCATCTGTGTTCTTTCCAGCTTCTGGCTATTATAAATAAGGCTGCTATGAACATAGTGGAGCATGTGTCCTTCTTACCAGTTGGGGCATCTTCTGGATATATGCCCAGGAGAGGTATTGCAGGATCCTCCGGTAGTACTATGTCTAATTTTCTGAGGAACCGCCAGACTGATTTCCAGAGTGGTTGTACAAGCCTGCACTCCCACCAACAATGGAGGAGTGTTCCTCTTTCTCCACATCCACGCCAGCATCTGCTGTCACCTGAATTTTTGATCTTAGCCATTCTGACTGGTGTGAGGTGGAATCTCAGGGTTGTTTTGATTTGCATTTCCCTGATGATTAAGGATGTTGAACATTTTTTCAGGTGCTTCTCTGCCATTCGGTATTCCTCAAGTGAGAATTCTTTGTTCAGTTCTGAGCCCCATTTTTAATGGGGTTATTTGATTTTCTGAAGTCCACCTTCTTGAGTTCTTTATATATGTTGGATATTAGTCCCCTATCTGATTTAGGATAGGTAAAGATCCTTTCCCAATCTGTTGGTGGTCTTTTTGTCTTACTGACGGTGTCTTTTGCCTTGCAGAAACTTTGGAGTTTCATTAGGTCCCATTTGTCAATTCTCGATCTTACAGCACAAGCCATTGCTGTTCTGTTCAGGAATTTTTCCCCTGTGCCCATATCTTCAAGGCTTTTCCCCACTTTCTCCTCTATAAGTTTCAGTGTTTCTGGTTTTATGTGAAGTTCCTTGATCCACTTAGATTTGACCTTAGTACAAGGAGATAAGTATGGATCGATTCGCATTCTTCTACACGATAACAACCAGTTGTGCCAGCACCAATTGTTGAAAATGCTGTCTTTCTTCCACTGGATGGTTTTAGCTCCCTTGTCGAAGATCAAGTGACCATAGGTGTGTGGGTTCATTTCTGGGTTTTCAATTCTATTCCATTGGTCTACTTGTCTGTCTCTATACCAGTACCATGCAGTTTTTATCACAATTGCTCTGTAGTAAAGCTTTAGGTCTGGCATGGTGATTCCACCAGAAGTTCTTTGATCCTTGAGAAGTTTTTGCTATCCTAGGTTTTTTGTTATTCCAGACGAATTTGCAAATTGCTCCTTCCAATTTGTTGAAGAACTGACTTGGAATTTTGATGGGGATTGCATTGAATCTGTAGATTGCTTTTGGCAAGATAGCCATTTTTACAATGTTGATCCTGCCAATCCATGAGCATGGGAGATCTTTCCATCTTCTGAGATCTTCTTTAATTTCTTTCTTCAGAGATTTGAAGTTTTTATCATACAGATCTTTCACTTCCTTAGTTAGAGTCACGCCAAGATATTTTATATTATTTGTGACTATTGAGAAGGGTGTTGTTTCCCTAATTTCTTTCTCAGCCTGTTTATTCTTTGTATAGAGAAAGGCCATTGACTTGTTTGAGTTTATTTTATATCCAGCTACTTCACCGAAGCTGTTTATCAGGTTTAGGAGTTCTCTGGTAGAATTTTTAGGGTCACTTATATATACTATCATATCATCTGCAAAAAGTGATATTTTGACTTCCTCTTTTCCAATTTGTATCCCCTTGATCTCCTTTTGTTGTCGAATTGCTCTGGCTAATACTTCAAGTACTATGTTGAAAAGGTAGGGAGAAAGTGGGCAGCCTTGTCTAGTCCCTGATTTTATTGGGATTGCTTCCAGCTTCTCTCCATTTACTTTGATGTTGGCTACTGGTTTGCTGTAGATTGCTTTTATCATGTTTAGGTATGGGCCTTGAATTCCTGATCTTTCCAAAACTTTTATCATGAATGGGTGTTGGATCTTGTCAAATGCTTTTTCTGCATCTAACGAGATGATCATGTGGTTTTTGTCTTTGAGTTTCTTTATGTAATGGATTACATTGATGGATTTTCATATATTAAACCATCCCTGCATCCCTGGAATAAAACCTACTTGGTCAGGATGGATGATTGCTTTAATGTGTTCTTGGATTCAGTTAGCGAGAATTTTATTGAGGATTTTTGCATCGATATTCATAAGAGAAATTGGTCTGAAGTTCTCTATCTTTGTTGGGTCTTTCTGTGGTTTAGGTATCAGAGTAATAGTGGCTTCATAAAATGAGTTGGGTAGAGTACCTTCTACTTCTATTTTGTGAAATAGTTTGTGCAGAACTGGAATTAGGTCTTCTTTGAAGGTCTGATAAAACTCTGCACTAAACCCGTCTGGTCCTGGGCTTTTTTTGGCTGGGAGACTATTGATAACTGCTTCTATTTCTTTAGGTGATATGGGACTGTTTAGATGGTCAACTTGATCCTGATTCAACTTTGGTACCTGGTATCTGTCCAGAAATTTGTCCATTTCGTCCAGGTTTTCCAGTTTTGTTGAGTATAGCCTTTTGTAGAAGGATCTGATGGTGTTTTGGATTTCTTCAGGATCTGTTGTTATGTCTCCCTTTTCATTTCTGATTTTGTTAATTAGGATTTTGTCCCTGTGCCCTTTAGTGAGTCTAGCTAAGGGTTTATCTATCTTGTTGATTTTCTCAAAGAACCAACTCCTCGTTTGGTTAATTCTTTGAATAGTTCTTCTTGTTTCCACTTGGTTGATTTCACCCCTGAGTTTGATTATTTCCTGCCGTCTACTCCTCTTGGGTGAATTTGCTTCCTTTTTTTCTAGGGCTTTTAGATGTGTTGTCAAGCTGCTAGTATGTGCTCTCTCCCGTTTCTTCTTGGAGGCACTCAGAGCTATGAGTTTCCCTCTTAGAAATGCTTTCATTGTGTCCCATAGGTTTGGGTACGTTGTGGCTTCATTTTCATTAAACTCTAAAAAGTCTTTAATTTCTTTCTTTATTCCTTCCTTGACCAAGGTATCATTGAGAAGAGTGTTATTCAGTTTCCACGTGAATGTTGGCTTTCCATTATTTATGTTGTTATTGAAGATCAGTCTTAGGCCATGGTGGTCTGATAGGATACATGGGACAATTTCAATATTTTTGTATCTGTTGAGGCCTGTTTTGTGACCAATTATATGGTTAATTTTGGAGAAGGTCCCGTGAGGTGCTGAGAAGAAGGTATATCCTTTTGTTTTAGGATAAAATGTTCTGTAGATATCTGTCAGGTCCATTTGTTTCATAACTTCTGTTAGTTTCACTGTGTCCCTGTTTAGTTTCTGTTTCCACGATCTGTCGATTGAAGAAAGTGGTGTGTTGAAGTCTCCCACTATTATTGTGTGAGGTGCAATGTGTGCTTTGAGCTTTACTAAAGTGTCTTTAATGAATGTGGCTGCCCTTGCATTTGGTGTGTAGATATTCAGAATTGAGAGTTCCTCTTGGAGGATTTTACCTTTGATGAGTATGAAGTGTCCCTCCTTGTCTTTTTTAATAACTTTGGGTTGGAAGTCGATTTTATCCGATATTAAAATGGCTACTCCAGCTTGTTTCTTCAGTCCATTTGCTTGGAAAATTGTTTTCCAGCCTTTCACTCTGAGGTAGTGTCTGTCTTTTTCCCTGAGATGGGTTTCCTGTAAGCAGCAGAATGTTGGGTCCTGTTTGTGTAGCCAGTCTGTTAGTCTATGTCTTTTTATTGGGGAATTGAGTCCATTGATATTAAGAGATATTAAGGAAAAGTAATTGTTGCTTCCTTTTATTTTTGTTGTTAGAGTTGGCATTCTGTTCTTGTGGCTGTCTTCTTTTTGGTTTGTTGAGTGATTACTTTCTTGCTTGTTCTAGGGCATGATTTCCGTCCTTGTATTGCTTCTTTTCTGTTATTATCCTTTGAAGGGCTGGATTCGTGGAAAGATATTGTGTGAATTTGGTTTTGTCGTGGAATACTTTGGTTTCTCCCTCTATGGTAATTGAGAGTTTGGCCGGGTATAGTAGCCTGGGCTGGAATTTGTGTTCTCTTAGTGTCTGTATAACATCTGTCCAGGCTCTTCTGGCTTTCATAGTCCCTGGTGAAAAGTCTGGTGTAATTCTGATAGGCCTTCCTTTATATGTTACTTGACCTTTCTCCCTTACTGCTTTTAATATTCTATCTTTATTTAGTGCATTTGTTGTTCTGATTATTATGTGTCGGGAGGAATTTCTTTTCTGGTCCATTCTATTTGGAGTTCTGTAGGCTTCTTGTATGATCATGGGCATCTTTCTTTATGTTTGGGAAGTTTTCTTCAATTATTTTGTTGAAGATATTAACTGGCCCTTTAAGTTGAAAATCTTCATTCTCATCAATTCCTATTATCCGTAGGTTTGGTCTTCTCATTGTGTCCTGGATTACCTGGATGTTTTGAGTTAGGATCCTTTTGCATTTTGTATTTTCTTTGACTGTTGTGTCGATGTTCTCTATGGAATCTTCTGCACCTGAGATTCTCTCTTCCATTTCTTGCATTCTGTTGCTGATGCTCGCATCTATGTTTCCAGATCTCTTTCCTAGGGTTTCTATCTCCAGCGTTGCCTCGCTTTGGGTTTTCTTTATTGTTTCTACTTCCCCTTTTAGTTCTAGTATGGTTTTGTTCATTTCCATCACCTGTTTGGATGTGTTTTCCTGTTTTTCTTTAAGGACTTCTACCTGTTTGGTTGTGTTTTCCTGCTTTTCTTTAAGGGCCTGTAACTCTTTGGCAGTGCTCTCCTTTAATTCTTTAAGTGACTTATGAAAGTCCTTCTTGATGTCCTCTATCATCATCATGAAAAATGCTTTTAAATCTGGGTCAATGTCCAATGTCCTTATATTGTTTCCAGCAGAAGGTGTAGACATATTGAAGGTGTGTTCCACCACACCCTTAATCCCAGATGAAAGGTGTAGCCTAGATTAAAGGTGTGATCCACCACACCTTTAATCCCAGACGACCTTGAACTTGGAGATTTAATATTCTGGAATCCATAGCAACTATGCCTCAAGTTTTCCATACCAAGATCCAGATCAGAAACTTCTATCTCCAAGCATCGAGATAAGGGTCACTGGTGAGCCTTCCAATTCTGGATTGTAGTTCATTCCAAATATAGTCAAGTTGACATCCAGGAATATCCACTACAATCCACCACTTGTGAACCTGACACAAATAATATCTCATGCTTACATGAAACAATAACAAGGTTGTGAATATGCCTAACATGATATAACTGTCCCTCATACAATCGCAAACGCATTTGTAAATTTACAATGGGACATTCATATTACTTTTTTTGTATTTTTTTAATTGGGTATTTATTTCATTTACAATTCCAATGCTATCCCAAAAGTCCCCCACATGCTCCCCCACCCACTCCCCTACCCACCCACTCCCAATTTTTGGCCCTGGCGTTCCCCTGTACTGGGGCATATAAAGTTTGCAAGTCCAATGGGCCTCTCTTTCCACTGATGGCCAACTAGGCCATCTTTTGATACATATGCAGCTAGAGTCAACAGCTCCAGGGTACTGGTTAGTTCATAATGTTGTTCTACCTATAGGGTTGCAGATCCCTTTAGCTCCTTGGGTACTTTCTCTAGCTCCTCCATTGGGGACCCTGTAATCCATCCAATAGCTGACTGTAAGCATCCACTTCTGTGTTTGCTAGGCCCCTGCATAGTCTCACAAGAGACAGCTATATCTGGGTCCTTTCAGCAAAATCTTGCTAGTGTATGCAATGGTGTCAGCATTTGGAAGCTGATTATGGGATGGAACCCTGGATATGGCAGGCTCTAGATCGTTTGCCTCAACTCCAAACTTTATTTCTGTAACTCCTTCCATGGGTGTTTTGTTCCCAATTCTAAGAAGGGGCAAAGTGTCCACACTTTGGTCTTCTTTCTTCTTCAGTTTCATGCTTTTAGAAAATTGTATCTTATATCTTGGGTATCCTAAGTTTCTGGGCTAATATCCACCTATCAGTGAATACATATTGTGTGAGTTCCTTTGTGATTGGTTTACCTCACTCAGGATGATACCCTCCAGGTCCAACCATTTGCCTAGGAATTTCATAAATTCATTCTTTTTAATAGCTGAGTAGTACTCCATTGTGTAAATGTACCACATTTTCTTTTTTTTTTTCTTTTTTCCTTTTTTACTTGCATTAAATACATCGATAAATCAGCAGTTGCATTCTGTTACCACGATTGTTATGTTAGGAGAGTGAAAGAAAGGCAAATGCTTCCTTAGGAAAGAAATATAAAGGCAAAAATGTTGAGCCCTCCCCCTAAAAACTGATCAAAAGAAAAAGGTAACGGGGGAGGGGAGGGAGAGAACAAAACCCCTCAAGCCCAACAGAGCTCCAGCGAAGGCAGGAGAGCTGGCAGGAGGAGAGGGAAGGCAGCAGGTAGGCCAGGAACTAAGGCCAATACTGTTCCTAAGAGGGGGGAGAGGGGGGAGGGAGGGAGGGAGGGAGGGAAAGCCTAGGGAAATGGTTTCCCAGCCCCAAGGCAATAAAACATCTTCACTTTTGCAGAGAAGGAATTAAGTTTCTAAGAAACTTGGAGAGCTTCCCTCGAGTCTCCACTTGTAAAAAGGATATGCCTGGATATTTTGCAGATGAACAGGTTCTAGGAAAGTAAATATATGTTTCAGGGCCATGAGAACTAAGGCTGCCCCTGGAAAAGGAAGAGAATTGAGTCCTAAGTGGAGGAACCTAAGTTGGGTCCTTGAGAATCTTGGCCTCATGGATTCCTCAGCTGCTCTGGAACACAAGTCAGTCTCTAAGCCCAAGGGGCAGAAAGGCTCAACTCGAGGTTACCGTGGTCTTTTCCTTTCTTCTGCATGTTTCTCCCAAACTCTGGCTAAAATACCAAGTTTCCTCTTGCTTTGATGGCTTCCCACAGACACCCTCAAACACCTAATATAGGACGTAGAGAGGCCAGAGACTTAGGAAGGACCAAAGCCCTCTGATGATACAAGGCAGTTGTGAGGCACCTTCAGTTCTAGCTGCCCTGTCATTGGACAAGCAGCCTTTGTGGTAGGAGCCCCTAGTGGTACACGGATTAAGTAAGAGTAAGTGGGGGAATGAAGGAGGAACTAAACCCAAGATATTAACAAAAGGAGAAGAAAAGAAGGCTAATGGGAACCAGGAGGCAGAGCAGATTGTACAGAGAATAAAGACTTATACGTATTTACAGGGAAGTAGAAAAGACATGGTAAGACATAGCAAACTGAATGTGAACCCTGGGAAGATAGAACACTCCTTTTGCCTGACCTTTCCTTACTCCACTACCATGGCCCATGCTATTCTGAGGCCACTCCCCAGTTGCTCAGACAAACCTATACCCAAGAATAGAGGTATGAATCAGTCAGAGGAAGCTAGCAGTGGAGACTGGGTGTGAGTAGCTGCCACTGTTACTGTCTTCTATAGGGCCAAACCTCATTCATTGTAGATTCCATTTAATTAAAACGGTTGAAGGATAGGTAAATCAATCAACCCCCCCCCACACACACACACACAAAAACCTGTATCTTGACTGAACTACCATCAATTAAAGTGCAAACTGCAGGGGCATGGTGTCTGGGGTTAAGGCCATCTCAAGGCCAGGGTAGGGGAAATGCCTATGTATACATAGGCCTCAGAGGACGGTATCAGAGTACCTCCTCCAATTAGATCACAGCAGAGCTAAAGGTGCAGGCAACCAGTGAAGATTCTTTGGAGCACTCTGAGGTCCAATCCCCACACTTGAGTGGGGTGAGTGGATGGGGACAAAAGGGAAACCAGCCTCGGGGCAAGTTCCAGAGCCACGGATGACACTGCACCTCAACCTTTGTCCTACTAATAAACTCCCATTCAGTGCCTGTGAGCTTGACTCCCTGTTCTCACTCCTACCTAGGAACGCCCTCCACAAGTCCTACTCATTGGTGCCACAGTGTTTCATAGACAAGAAACTCTTACCAGATAAATAAAATGGGAAAGCAATGTTTCCTCACTCCCTCCTGCTGCGAGCCTTACTCTCCCCACAAGGTCTTTAATGTAACTAAAAGTATATCCCTCCCTTCTCAGTCCCTGGGATTACCCTTCATCATCTTGTAAAGAGGAGAAACAGGATCAAGAAGAGGGAGTAATGATGAAAGGTGGGATGGGAGGCAGGAGACAGAAGTCTTCTCTGAAACACTGGAAAAACACAGGGGTGGGGGACAATGAGAAGGTCACTGTCTTGCACCTAGAACACAAGTGAAGAAGTTTGTTTTGGAAGGAAGGTCCTGGGGAAATGTGACCCCAAGCCCCAGGAAGGGCATAGTAGTGGCAACAGCTGCCTGGTGTTGGTTGCTGAAGCATTAAAAAGTGCCATGATGGAGCTGTCAGGAGGCAGCCCTTGGGAGCCAGGGCTCAGTGTGCTGTTACCGTAGGGACTGTGTGCTGAGGGGTGGGGATGGAGGTTATTTCTTAGCTCTCGTGCTAACTCCATACATATTTGCTTCGAGCCACCCCTCAGTTGCTACAACACTGGCTCTTGTTCTGCTGGGACTGCTCATGAAGATCCACGCCCCGACTTCGGCCTGCCGCACCCCCCAGATTCTGGGGTTCACTCTTTGGCAACTTCTTTGCTATTGCCAGGAAGAGATCATTCACGTTCATAGCAGTCTTAGCTGAAGTCTCCATAAATAATAAGCTGTTGTCATCTGCATATGCCTGAGCCTCTTCATACTCCACCATGCGCTTGTTGGCAAGGTCAGCTTTGTTCCCTGCCAAGGCAATAACAATGCTGGGGCTGGCTTGCCGCTGTAGTTCCTTTACCCATGTCTTTGCCCGAGCAAACGTTTCCTGATTAGTAATATCATAGACCACGATTGCAGCCTGGGCACCCCTGTAGTACATAGGGGCTAAACTGTGGTATCGCTCCTGCCCAGCAGTGTCCCAGATCTCAAACTTGACTGTTGTGTCATCTAGACACACGGATTGGGTGAGGAAGGCCGCTCCAATGGTGCTTTCCTGGTATTCATGGAACTGTCCTTTGACAAAACGTAACACCAGGCTAGACTTCCCCACTGCAGACTCTCCCAGCAGGACCAATTTGAACTGGCATATTTTGCTGGCCTGGGGTTGCCCATTGGGCCTGGCTGTACTTCTGCTAGTCATAGCCAGGTTATCAAAGTAGGAGAAGGTAGAGGGAGGGGAATGCCACAAAGTGGCAAAGGGGGAAGGGGAAGGAGAGGGACTTCCAGGCCTCAACAGTCCTGGGGCTCCATATCCCCCATAGGGCCCAAGCCTGTGTGGAACAGACAAACAGCTGCAGCTCAACCAAACTCCTCTTACCACATTTTCAGTATCCATTCTTCTGTTGATGGGCATCTGCGTTCTTTCCAGCTTCTGGCTATTATAAATAAGGCTACTATGAACATAGTGGAGCATGTGTCCTTCTCACGGGTTGGAGCATCTTCTGGATATATTCCCAGGAGAGGTATTGCAGGATCCTCCGGTAGTACTATATCCAATTTTCTGAGGAACCAGCAGAATGATTTCCAGAGTGGTTGTACAAGCTTGCAATCCCACCAACAATGGAGGAGTGTTCCTCTTTCTCCACCTCCTCAACAGCATCTGCTGTCACCTGAGTTTTTGATCTTAGCCATTCTGACTGGTGTGAGGTGGAATCTCAGGGTTGTTTTGATTTGCATTTCTCTGATGATTAAGGATGCTGAAAATTTTTTCAGGTGCTTCTCAGCCATTCGGTTTAGCTCAGGTGAGAATTCTTTGTTTAGTTCTGAGCCCCATTTTTTAATGAGGTTATTTGATTTTCTGGAGTCCACCTTCTTGAGTTCTTTATATATATTGGATATTAGTCTCCTATCTGATTTAGGATACATAAAGATCCTTTCCCAATCTTTTGGCAGCCTTTTTGTCTTATTGAGGGTGTCTTTTGCTTTGCAGAAGCTTTGCGTTTCATCCGGTCCGATTTGTCAATTCTCGATCTTACAGCACAAGTCATTGCTGTTCTATTCAGCAATTTTTCCCCTGTGCCCATATCTTTGAGGTTTTTCCCTACTTTCTCCTCTATAAGTTTCTGTGTCTCTGGTTTTATGTGGAGTTCCTTAATCCACTTAGATTTGACTTTAGTACAAGGAGATAGGAATGGATCAATTCGAATTCTTCTACATGATAACCGCCAGTTGTGCCAGCACCATTTGTTGAAGATGCTGTCGTTTTTCCACTGGATGGTTTTTGCTCCCCTGTCAAAGATCAAGTGACCATAGGTGTGTGGGTTCATTTCTGGGACTTCAATTCTATTCCATTGGTCTACTTGTCTGTCACTATACCAGTACCATGCAGTTTTTTTTTTTTTTTTTATCACAATTGCTCTGTAGTAAAGCTTTAGGTCAGGCATGGTGATTCCACCAGAGGTTCTTTTATTCTTGAGAAGAGTTTTTGCGATCCTGGCTTTTTTTGTTATTCCAGATGAGTTTGCAGATTGCCCTTTCTAATTCGTTGAAGAATTGAGTTGGAATTTTGATGGGGATTGCATTGAATCTGTAGATTGCTTTTGGCAAGATAGCCATTTTTACTATATTGATCCTGCCAATCCATGACCATGGGAGATCTTTCCATCTTCTGAGATCTTCTTTAATTTCTTTCTTCAGAGACTTGAAGTTCTTATCATACAGATCTTTCACTTCCTTAGTTAGAGTCATGCCAAGGTATTTTATATTATTTGTGACTATTGAGAAGGGTGTTGTTTCCCTAATTTCTTTCTCAGCCTATTTATTCTTTATGTAGAGAAAGACCATTGACTTGTTTGAGTTAATTTTATATCCATCTACTTCACCTAAGCTGTTTATCAGGTTTAGAAGTTCTCTGGTGGAATTTTTAGGGTCACTTATATATACTATCATATCATCTGCAAATAGTGATATTTTGACTTCATCTTTTCCAATTTGTATCCCCTTGATCTCCTTTTGTTGTCGAATTGCTCTGGCTAGGACTTCAAGTACTATGTTGAAGAGGTAGGGAGAAAGTGGGCAGTCTTGTCTAGTCCCTGATTTTATTGGGATTGCTTCCAGCTTCTCTCCATTTACTTTGATGTTGGCTATTGGTTTGCTGTAGATGGCTTTTATCATGTTTAGGTATGGGCCTTGAATTCTTGATCTTTCCAAGACTTTTATCATGTTGGATTATATCAAATGCTTTCTCAGCATCTAAGGAGATGATCATGTGGTTTCTGTCTTTGAGTTTGCTTATATAATGGATTACATTGATGGATTTCCGTATATTGAACCATCCCTGCATCCCTAGGATGAAACCTACTTGGTCAGGATGGATGATTGTTTTGATGTGTTCTTGGATTTGGTTAGTGAGAACTTTATTGAGGATTTTTGCATCAATATTCATAAGGGAAATTGGTCTGAAGTTCTCCATCTTTGTTGTGTCTTTCTGTGGTTTAGGTATCAGAGTAATTGTGGCTTCATAGAATGAGTTGGGTAGAGAACCTTCTACTTCTATTTTGTGGAATAGTTTGTGAAGAACTGGGATTAGTTCTTCTTTGAAGGTCTGATAGAACTCTGCACTAAACCCATCTGGTCCTGGGCTTTTTTTGGTTGGGAGACTATTAATGACTGCTTCTATTTCTTTAGGGGATATGGGACTGTTTAAATCATTAACCTGATCTTGATTTAACTTTGGTATCTGGTATCTGTCTAGAAACTTGTCCATTTCATCTAAGTTCTCCAGTTTTGTTGAGTATTGCCTTTTGTAGTAGGATCTGATGGTGTTTTGGATTTCTTTAGGATCTGTTGTTATGTCTCCCTTTTCATTTCTGATTTTGTTAATTAGAATGCTTTCCCTGTGCTCTCTAGTGAGTCTGGCTAAGGGTTTGTCTATCTTGTTGATTTTCTCAAAGAACCAGCTCCTCCTTTGGTTGATTCTTTGAAGAGTTCTTCTTGTTTCCACTTGGTTGATTTCACCCCTGAGTTTGATTATTTCCTGCCTTCTACTCCTCTTGGGTGAATTTGCTTCCTTTTCTTCTAGACCTTTTAGGTGTGTTGTCAAGCTGCTAATGTGTGCTCTCTCTAGTTTCTTTTTGGAGGCACTCAGAGCTATGAGTTTTCCTCTTAGGAATGCTTTCATTGTGTCCCATAAGTTTGGGTATGTTGTGGCTTCATTTTCATTAAACTCCAAAAAGTCCTTAATTTCTTTCTTTATTCCTTCCTTGACCAAGGTATCATTGAGGAGAGTGTTGTACAGTTTCCACATGAATGTTGGCTTTCTATTATTTATTTTGATATTGGAGATCACCCTTAGTCCATGGTGATCTGATAGGATGCATGGGATGATTTCAATATTTTTGTATCTGTTGAAGCTTGTTTTGTGTCCAATTATGTGGTCAGTTTTGGAGAAGGTACCATGAGGTGCTGAGAAGAAGGTATATCCTTTTGTTTTAGGATAAAATGTTCTGTAGATATCTGTTAGATCCATTTGTTTCATAACTTCTGTCAGTTTCACTGTGTCCCTGTTTAGTTTCTGTTTCCATGATCTGTCCATTGGTAAAAGTGGTGTGTTGAAGTCCCCTACTATTATTGTGTGAGGTGCAATGTGTGCTTTAAGCTTTACTAAAGTTTCTTGTGGGAAGCCGTTGCAGAGTGGCAGTTGCAGAGTGGCAGTTGGCTACTGCTGGCCACCACACATACATAGGCAGTGAAGGTTCTTTTGCCAAGATGAGAGACAAGTTAACCAATCAGATGTGAGACACACCTCTCCCAGGCCTATGTAAGCAGCACCAGTTCTGGGCACGGGTCTTTTCGCCTCTACAATCAAGCTCTCCCAATAAACGTGTGCAGAAGGATCCTGTTGCAGCGTCGTTCTTCCTGGCCAGTCAAGCATGCGCAAGAAGTGGTGCCGAAAACCCGGGAAAAGAAACATCTTCAGGCACAAGCGAAGACATCCTGCTACAGGAAGGATTCAGAACTGCATCACGGGGAAGGAGCGGTTAATAAAGGTTCCCGTAAAACAGACTGTTGAGAAGGATCCAGCATGGATTCAGAACTCTTCAGCTGGGGAACGGTGGTAATAAAGGTTCCCGTAAAACAGACTGCTGAGAAGGATCCGGCGTGGATTCAGAACTCTTAAGCTGGGGAATGGTGATAATGAAGTGTTCCTGCAAAACAGACTGCTGAGAAGGATCCGACTGCATGTATTCAGAACTCTTCAGCTCAGGAACGGTGGTACCGGGTGAAGAAAATCCACTTTGGGTTCTGAAGGGACTGACAAGGACTGTGAATGATCAAGATGAATCCGAAGATGATCCTGCTCCTGATGATTGAGACCGGGATAAGTATACCTTTGTGGGCCAAAAGTTCACCCTAGGTCATTTAGCAGTTACTGTCACACAGCACTGCGGTATCCAGAGACGGGCAACTTTCCTCATGCACAGACCAACCTAAGACACGGGGCCCAGTGGCGATAGGGTTACCCTATGATGGGAATGGCTGTGACATTAGAGGAACGACCTAAAACAGGAGATGTGGGAAGCCATTGCAGAGTGGCAGTTGCAGAGTGGCAGTTGGCTACTGCTGACCACCACACATACATAGGCAGTGAAGGTTCTTTTGCCAAGATGAGAGACAAGTTAACCAATCAGATGTGAGACACGCCTCTCCTAGGCCTATATAAGCAGCACCAGTTCTGGGCTCGGGGTCTTTTCACCTCTACAATCAAGCTCTCCCAATAAACGTGTACAGAAGGATTCTGTTGCAGTGTCGTTCTTCCTGGCCAGTCGAGCGCGCACAAGATTTTCTTTAATGAATGTGGCTGCCCTTGTATTTGGAGCATAGATATTCACAATTAAGAGTTCCTCTTGGAAGATTTTACCTTTGATGAGTATGAAGTGCCCCTCCTTGTCTTTTTTGATGACCTTGGGTTGGAAGTCGATTTTATTCGATATTAGAATGGCTACTCCAGCTTGTTTCTTCAGACCATTTGCTTGGAAAATTGTTTTCCAGCCTTTCATTCTGAGGTAGTGTCTGTCTTTTTCCCTGAGATGGGTTTCCTGTAAGCAGCAAAATGTTGGGTCCTGTTTGTGTAGCCAGTCTATTAGTCTATGTCTTTTTATTGTGGAGTTGAGTCCATTGATATTAAGAGATATTAAGGAAAAGTAATTGTTGCTTCCTATTATTTTTATTGTTAAAGTTGGCATTCTGTTCTTGTGGCTGTCTTGTTTTAGGTTTGTTGAGGGATTACCTTCTTGCTTTTTCTAGGACGTGGTTTCCATCTTTGTATTGTTTTTTTTTTTTTTTTTTCTGTTATTATCCTTTGAAGGGCTGGATTCGTGGAAAGATAATGTGTGAATTTGGTTCTGTCATGGAATACTTTTGTTTCTCCATCTAAGGCTATTGAAAGTTTGGCTGGGTATAGTATACTGGGTTGGCATTTGTGTTCTCTTAGTGTATGTATAACATCTGTCCAGGATCTTCTTGCTTTCATAGTCTCTGGTGAAAAATCTGGTGTAATTCTGATAGGCTTGCCTTTATATGTTACTTGTCCCTTTTCCCTTACTGCTTTGAATATTCTATCTTTATTTAGTGCATTTGTTGTTCTGATTATTATGGGTCGGAAGTAATTTCTTTTCTGGTCCAGTCTATTTGGGGTTCTGTAGGCTTCTTGTATGTTCATGGGCATCTCTTTCTTTAGATTTGGGAAGTTTTCTTCTATAATTTTGTTGAAGATATTTGCCGGCCCTTTGAGTTGAAAATCTTCATTCTCATCTACTCCTATTATCCGTAGGTTTGGTCTTCTCATTGTGTCCTGGATTACCTGGATGTTTTGAGTTAGGATCTTTTTGCATTTTGTATTGTCTTTGATTTTTGTGCCAAAGTTCTCTATGTAATCTTCTGCACCTGAGATTCTCTTTTCCATCTCTTGTATTCTGTTGCTGATGCTTTCATCTATGGTTCCAGATTTCTTTCCTAGGGTTTCAATCTCCAGCGTTGCCTCACTTTGGGTTTTCTTTATTGTGTCTACTTCCCTTTTTATGTCTTGGATGGTTTTATTCAATTCCATTACCTGTTTGGTCGTGTTTTCCTGTAATTCTTTAAGGGATTTTTGTGCTTCCTCTTTAAGATCTTCTACTAGTTTAGCAGTGTTCTCCTTTATTTCTTTGAGTGAGTTATTAAAGTCCTTCTTGATGTCTTCTACCATCATCATGAGATATTCTTTTAGATCCATGTCTAGCTTTTTGGGTTTGTTGGGGTGCCATGGACTGGGCAAGGTGGGAGTGCTGGGTTCTGGTGATGGTGAGTGGTCTTGGTTTCTGTTAGTAAGATTCTTATGTTTACCTTTTCCCATCTGATAATCTCTGGAGTTAGTTGATTTAGTTGTCTCTGGTTAGAGCTTGTCCCTCAGGTAATTCTGTTAGCCTCTATCAGCAGACCTGGGAGACTAGATCTCCAATCTGAGTTTCAGTGGTCAAAGCACTCTCTGCAGGCAAGCTCTCCTATTGCAGGGAAGGTGCACAGATATCTGGTGTTAGGATCTCCCTCCTGGCCGAAGACGAAGGCCCAAAATAGGACCTGTCCCATGGCTGAGTTGCTTTGGCCTGGCCCAAAAGCTGTTGGCTTCTGTATTCTACACTCTCACCTGTGCAGAATACTCTTGGTGGGGTCCCTGAACCAAGGTTTCTGCTGCAGATGCTCAGGCAAAGTGCGCCCGGGCCAGGCGGACCCTATCCTCTGGCTGGGAAAGTGGCCGGATGTCTGGGGCCCGGAAAAGGGGCTGCCTTAGAAGCTCTGTAGCTCCTGCCTGTGTCCAGAAGCTGTTAGCTTTTGTATTCTGCACACTCACCTGTGCAGAATACTCTCGGTGGGGTCCCGGAACCAAGATGTCCATTGCTGATGATCAGGCAATGTTCTCCCAGGCCGGGCGGACCCCTATCCTTTGGCCGGGAAAGTGGCCAGATGTCTGGGGCCTGTGCAGAATACTCTCAGCGGGGTCCTGGAACCAAGATGTCCACTGCTGATGCTCAGGCAATGTGCTGCTGGGCCGGGCGGACCCCTATCCTCTGGCCGGGAAAGTGCCTGGATGTGTGGGGCCTTTGCAGAATACTCTCAGCGGAGTCCCAGAACCAAGATGTCTGCCGCAGATGCTCAGGCAAAGCGCTCCCGGGCCGGGCAGACCCCTATCCTCTGGCCTGGAAAGTGGCCGGATGTCTGGGGCCCGAAAAGGGGGCTGCCTTAGAAGCTCTGTGGCGCCCGCCTGTCCCAGAAGCTGTTAGCTTCTGTATTCCACACACTCACCTGTACAGAATAATCTCGGTGGGGTCCCGGAACCAAGATGTCCACTGCCGATGCTCAGGCAATGTGCTCCCAGGCCGGGTGGACCCCTATCCTCTGGCCGGGAAAGTGGCCGGATGTCTGGGGCCTGTGCAGAATACTCTCGGCGGGGTCCCGGAACCAAAATGTCTGCTGCTGATGCTCAGGCAATGTGCTCCTAGGCCGGGCGGACCCTATCCTCTGGCCTGGAAAGTGGCCGGATGTCTGGGGCCTGTGCAGAATCAAAGAAACTTTAGTAAAGCTCAAAGCACATATTGCACCTCACACAATAATAGTGGGAGACTTCAACACACCACTTTCATCAATGGACAGATTGTGGACACTCTGTATAACACTCACTCTGCCATCAGTCCTCTCAGAGCACTCACTCTGCCATCACTCCTCACTCACTCATCACTCACTATGTGAACTATCATCACAGAGCACTCACTCTGCCATGGTTCCTAACAGAGCACTTACTCAGCCACAGGTCCTCAGAGAGCACTAGCTCTGCCATCAAACCTCACAGAGAATGCACTCTTCCATGTCTCCTGACAGAGCACTCACTCTCCCATTTGTCCACAAACAGCACTCACTCTGCCACGGGTCCTCACAGAGCACACACTCTTCCACGGGTCCTCACAGAGCACTTACTATGCCATGGGTCCTCAGAGAATACTCATTCTTCCATCTATCATCACAGAGCACTCCCTCTTCCCTGAGTCCTCACATAGCACTCACTCTGCCATCAGCCATCTCAGATCACTCACTCTGCCATCACTCCTCAAAGACAATCACTGTGCCATCTATAATCACAGAGGACTCACTCTGCCATGGTTCCTAACAGAACACTTACTCTGCCACTGGTACTCAGAGAGCACTCATTTTTCCATCTATCATCACAGAGCACTCCCTTTTCCCTGAGTCCTCAGATAGCACTCCCTCTGCCATGGGTCCTCATAGAGTACCACTCTTCCATGGGTCCTCACAGAGTACTTACTCTGCCATGGGTTCTCACAGAGTATTCACTCTGCCATCAGTCCTCACGGAGCATGCAGTGCTCCATGGTTCCTGACAGAGCACTCACTATGACATTAGTTCTCACACAGGACTAACTCTGCCATGGGTCAACACAGAGCACTAACTCTGTCATCAGTCCTCACAAAGCACTCCCTCTGGCATGGGTGCACACAGAGCACTTACTCTGCCATGGGTACTCACAGATCACTCACTCTGCCATCTATCATCACAGCTCACTCACTCTTGCCTGGGTCCTCACATAGCACTCATTCTGCCATCAGTCCTCAGAGAGCACTCACTCTACCATCAGATTTCACACAGCACTCACTCTGCCATGGGTCTTCACAAAGCACTCACTCTGCAATGGATTATCACAGAACACTCATCTCTCCAGCAGTCCTCATAGAGCACTCACTGTGCCATCTATAATCAGAGAACACTCACTCTGCCTTGGGTCCTCACAGAGCACTGACTCTGTCATGGGTCCTTAGAGAGTACTCACTATGCCATCACTCCTCACAGAGCAATCACTCTGCAATGAGTCCCCACAGATCATTCACCCTGCCATCTGTCATTCCAGAGCACTCACTCTGCCATGGGTCCTCACAGAGCACTCCCTTTGGCATGGGTCCTCACAGAGCACTTACTCTGCCATGGGTACTCACAGATCACTCACTCTGCCATCTATCATCACAGCACACTCACTCTTGCCTGGGTCCTCACATAGCACTCATTCTGCCATCAGTCCTCACAGAGCACTCACTCTACCATCAGATTTCACAGAGCACTCACTCTGCCATGGGTCTTCAAAAATCCCTCACTCTGCAATGGATAATCACAGAGCGCTCACTCTCGATCAGTCCTCATAGAGCACTCACTGTGTCATCTATAATCACAGAGCACACACTTTGCTATGGTTGCTAACTGAGCACTTACTCTGCCACTGGTGCTCAGAGAGCACTCACTCTAACATCAAACCTCACAGAGCATGCACTCTGTCATGTCTCCTGACAGAGCACTCACTCTGCCATTAGTTCACAAACAGCACTCACTCTGCCATGGGTCCTCACAGAGCACTTACTCTGCCATGGGTCCTCGATGAGAACTCACACTGCCATCTATCATCACTAATCACTTGCTCTGCCATTGGTCCTCAATGAGCACTCACTCTGTAAACAGTCCTCACAGAGCACTCACTCTACCATCAGTCCTCACAGAGCACTCATTCTGCCATGGGTCCACACAGAGGAATCACTATAACATCAATCCTCACAGAGCACTCACTCTGCCTTGTGTCTTCAGAGAGCACTTATTCTGCCATTTGTCCTCACAGAGCACTCACTCTGCCATCAGTCTTCACCAAGCATTCACTCTGCCCTGGGTCTTCACATAGCAATTACTCTGCCATCTGTCTTCACAGAGCACTCACTCTGCCATCTATCAACTCAGAGCAATCACTCTTCCAATGGTCCTCAAAGAGCACTTCTCTGCCATGGGTCCTCACAGAACAGTCACTCTGCCATCTATCATTACAAATCACTTGTGGAAAGCCACATATGCCATTACAAGGTGGCGCTGGCTACCACTGGACACCACGCATAAGTTTGGGTAAACAATCAATGTGCCCATGTGCAGTAGAGTTTTGCAGAGTCACTGCCTGGCCCTGGCATGTTAATGAGGTTCTGTGAGGTACTGAGAGCATAACCAATCGGATGTGAGACATGTAAATGAGGTAGTAAATGCATAACCAATCCGGGTGTGAGACATGCCTCTCCTAGACCTATATAAGCATCACCAATTCTGGGCGGAGGGTCTTTCCACCTCTGCAATCAAGCGATCCCAATAAATATGCGGCGTCTCTCTTGCTGGCGAGTTGGGCGCTCACAAATGGTGCTGAAACCCGGGAAAAGAAACATCTTCAGGCACGAGCGAAGACCCCCTGCTACAGGGAGGATTCAGAACTGCATCACGGGGAAGGAGTGGTCAGTGAAGTGTTCCCGCAACACAGACTGTCGAGAAGGATCTGGCTGTGTGGATTCAGAACTCTTCAGCTGGGGAACAGTGGTACTGGTAAGTAAAATGAAATTAATGTAAGTCTCTGAGAGGTATGCTTTCCTATGCAGTAGATCCGGAAATTGTTGCTGGGGTTGTGTTGCTTGTTTTCTTTCTTGTCCTGATATTGGCCAGTCTATCCAGGATAAGAAATGTGAACCAGCTGTTAAGGAAGGGCAGCGAATTTTGCAGGAGTACCAGGAAGGCATATCAGAAACAGAGAGAAATGAAAAAGAAGATGCGCGCAGAAAAATAAGTAACTTAAGGAATATAAAAAAAAAGAAAAAGAAAAGAAACTAAAATATAAAGATACAAAAGACAATATAAAATATAAAGATACAAAGATAATATAAAGAATGAAGATCAAAAAATTAAGTCAATTTACCCTCCTCTCGAGGACTTTGACTAAGGAGGTAGCCTTCATCAAAGGCTTAAAGATAACTCTCAGGGAAAGAGGAGTAACTATCAGAAGCAGCCACTGTGCAGATTTCCCAGAAGGAGAAAAAATGAAAATAAGCTATTTCAGAGCTCTCCTAGGGACAGAAGGAAATCAGGAGACATCCTGCTTCCTCTCTGGCTCCTATGGAGATATTCTTAGTTCTGGTTAGGATATCTGTGTCCCTTTGAGACGACAAGTTCTATTCCCTGTCTGTCTATTGTCTGTTTTTGGTGCACCAAATTGTCCATATGTCTGTCAATTCATGTTTGTTTTTGTTTGGTTGTTTGAATGATTGTTGTTCTTTGTTTCATGTTGAAAAATATAAATGGTTAAAACTTTATCTGCGGGCTGTCCATCCTTTAACTTGTTTAAAAAGCAGTCTCAGTCTGCACAGGAGAAACTGATAAGTTAGCTGCACTGTGGCTGGGAGTCAAGTACAGCTGAAAAAGCCCTGCTGAGGGCCAATTGCAAATGGAGCTCTTAAAGGGGCAGGCAGCCTTTTGCTTGTAACAGAAAGTTAGCTTAAAATTGGAAACTCAAGGTTGGAGTCATTCTAAACAACATGAACGAACCTAAGAAAACAGGTCATATCCAAAAGCAGTGTACAAAAGGTGGAAAGAGTAGGTTTGAGAAGAAAGTACATATCTTTACAAATAGAAGGAAAAAACCTTTCAAGGTATAATGTATACAGGAGTGTATAAAAGCATTCTATCCAGTAAATTATTCTCAGAAAAGCAAGGAAATAATGAAAGGAATGGTATATATACCTGGACTAGGTCTTGGAAAACATTTACAAGGTAGACTTTCACCAGTTGAAGCCACAGAAAAAGCAGACAAGAAAGGGCTGGGTTTTTTCTAGGGGCCGCTGAGGAGCCTTTGCCCATTGCGTGGCATACAGGGGACGTGGTGTGGGTGCCTCAGTGGCCTTTACCCTCTGAGACGTTAAAAGCAGCTAAAGAATTAGTACAAGAACAATTAGACATGGGACATGTGGAACCCACGCAATCACCATGGAATACCCCTATTTTTGTTGTAAAAAAGAAGTCAGGTAAATGGAGATTGTTACATGACCTACGAGCCATTAATGCACAAATGCAAGTTATGGTTCCCGTACAAAGAGGACTCCCCCTACTCTCAGCTCTACCTAAGGATTGGAGAATTATAGTAATGGATATCAAACATTGTTTCTTTTCCATTCCATTAAATAAGAAATATAAACCTAGATTTGCATTTACCGTGCCTTCTATTAATCATATGGAGCCTGATAAAAGGTATCAATGGCGGGTATTACCCCAGGGAATGTCAAATAGCCCTACCATATGTCAGTTATATGTAGGAAAAGCTTTGCAACCAGATGGTTTCCCCTCCTTAAAAATTTGTCATTATATGGATGATATTGTGGTTTGTGGGCATGAAGAAGAAAGTATACAGCAGGCTTATGGCTTGCTTAATGAAACTTTAAAAAAATAATGGTTTGATTATTGTACCAGAAAAGGTACAGCAATCTAATGTTAGTCATTTTTTAGGAGCCACTATTACTTTATGGTGTGTCACCCCACAAAAGATTAGTATAAGAAAAGATCATTTAAAGACATTAAATGATTTTCAAAAATTATTAGGAGATATAAATTGGATTAGACCTTATTTAAGGATCCCTACTTCAGAATTAAAACCTTTATTTCAAATTTTAGAAGGAGAATCACATATTACCTCATTGAGACAGTTAACACCTGAGGCTTCCGATGTCCTTAGGAAGGTAGAAAGAGCTATCCAAAAAGCACAGTTAAATTGTATAAATGAGCAAGAACCTTTGTGCCTATGCATATTAAAAACCATAAATTTGCCAACTGCTCTGTTATGGCTAGATGGTCCTTTAATATGGATACATCCACATATATCCCCTAGTAAGACTATAGAGCATTATCCCACCATGGAGGCAAATATGGCCCATAAAGGTATAAAAAGTTCAATTACTCACTTTGGAAAAATGCCTGATAGCATAATTATTCCATATACTGCCGCACAAATGCAAATATTGTGTGCTACTATAGATGAATGGGCCATTCTTAGATGCAGTTATTCTGGTTTAATTGATAATCATTATCCCAAATATCTTTTATTACATTTTATGTTATTGCATCCAGTGATATTTCCAAATGTAACAGCTAATACCCCTATAAAGGGAGCCATTGATATTTATACAAATGGATCCAAAACAGGAATTGGAAGTTATATGATAAATGAAAAGGCTGTATGGTTGCAATTTATACCAGGAGCCCCTCAATTGGTAGAATGTTTGGTGGTTTTAGAAGTTTTTAAAAGATTTCTTATGCTCATAAATATTATCTCTGATTCTGTTTATGTGGTTAATGCTGTGTTAGAGACTGCCGGAAATTTTAAGCAGTCTAGTCCAGTATCTGAAATTTTGATGAAAATACGAGATTGTATTTTGATGCATGAGCATCCCTTTTATATTCAACATATTAGAGCACATACATCATTACCTGGACCTATGGTTAACTGAAATGGAATTGCTGATTCAGCCACCAGAGATATGGTTTTGCTATCACAAAGTTTTATAGAAAGAGCTAAGAATTTTCATCAACTATCATGTCTCTGCTTCTACATTGTGACAAAAGTTTAAGCTCACACAAACAGAAGCCCGAGATATTGTCCTACAGTGTAGTAAATGTGTAGAATTTATTAATGCACCTTCCGTGGGCATTAATCCTCGTGGATTGTGACCCCTGGATGTTTAGCAGATGGACGTCACGCATATCCCAGCCTTTGGGAAATTACAATATGTACATGTGTCCATCGATACCAGTTCTGGTGTCCTACATGCCTCTCCATTGACAGGGGAAAAAGCAGTTCATATCATATCCCACTGCTTAGAGGCTTGGGCTGCATGGTGCAAGCCCCTGCTTATAAAGACAGATAATGGTCCTGTATATACTTCTTCTAAATTTAGTCAATTTTGTATACAAATGCAAGTAAAACATATTACTGGGTTGCCCTATAATCCACAGGGCCAAGGCATCATTGAAAGAGCCCATCGTACTTTGAAACAATATTTGCAAAAACAAAAGGGGGGGATAGAGGCTATGACACCAAAGATGGCTCTATCCCTTACAGTATTTACTCTTAATTTTTAAAAATTGGATAATGCTGGAAGATCACCAGCTGAAAGGCACGGACAATGGCCTCAATCGCCCAATGAAATGTTCAAGAGGCAAAATGTCCTTGATAATAAATGGTATGGCCCGGATCCCATATTAATCAGATCCCAGGGAGCTATTTGTGTTTTTGCGCAGGGCGAAGAAAATCCACTTTGGGTTCTGACGCGACTGACAAGAACCATGAAAGATCAAGATGAATCCCAAGATGATCCTGTTATTCTTACTCCTGAGGATTGAGACAGGGATAAGTATACCTTTGTGGGCCATAGTAAGATCATGGCCAGTACCTTTACTGTTACATTCCAATTCTTCTACCTTGCCTTTGTTTTTTGCAACGGAATGTTTTTTAGATGCACCTTGTGCAAGACAAACTCCTCAAGAGCCATGGGTGTATAATAGTATGAGTTTTCATTTAAATTATACACTATGCTTTGTGCATAATGTGGATAAACCTTTTACACCCTGTATATTTTTAAAGAAAAAGATTATCTCTAATTGGGCAGATCTCAGCCAAAATAAAGTGAGCTCTGGAGTGTTATTTAATGCTTTAACGCAAGTTGTTCAAGGAGCGCAATCAGGCTCAGGTGATGTTGGAAATAATGTAATTTTACCTATAAACATCACCACTATTATGATAAAGGGAAATGTGACTATACCCAAAGATCACGATGGCCTGTTGGCAATGCTACTGCTATACGCAGCATGCCTTGGTGTCATCTGGACCTCGCATTTCCTATAGTTTTTTCACCTTGTCAAGGGGTTTTGTTTTGTCACCTCCATTAGATTTTGCTGTAATGAATGATAAAGGAGATGATACAGGGAAAGAAAATATTTGGCCATATTACCAATGGATTTTAAGTAATGAGGCAAGTGCTAGTACCAGTTTGTCAGCCTTTGAATTGCTGACTGGAACCTTTCATGAGATATTGAATGTTTCTGCTACACTTTCCAATACCTCTGCTCATTTAGATAATGTGACATCTAATAGAGTTATCAGAAATATGACTACTCTAGTAGAAGTTTGTGTTAATCCTCCATTTTTCTTTATATTGGCTGAATTTCAAAATAATACAGAATGGTTAGATTGTATAAATGTCACTTGTCTTTTGACGCAATGCTGGAATGGAACCAAATTCTTAGCCTTAGTGGTACATCTACCAACCTTTGTCTCTGTGCCTGTTGAGGCAGATCCAGAGAAGTTCCCAATAATGAGTCTTGTTCAGCAAAAGAGAGGTTTTGGAATCACAGCTGCCATTGTTACAGCCATTGTGGTGTCCGCGGCATCAGAGGTTACTGCAGGAACTGCTATGGCCAATCAAGTTAATACTGCTGACACCATAAGTCAGATAGCAGATAAAACGTCTGAGGCATTGCTTACCCTGCAAAGGGCAGATTCTCATATCGCCTCAGGTTTAATGTTAGTGAATCAAAGAGTGGATATTTTACAACATAATATGGAACAGATGATGGATATCATAAAAATGAGTTGTGTAGCATCAACTCCGCATGTGTGCATTACTCCCATTAGGTATATTAATAATTCTTTTATTAAAAGTACAGATTTATCAAATTATCTGAAGGGGAACTGGTCGCAGGAGCTGGAAAGGTTGCAAACGAAGCTGCAGATACAGGTCCTGAACCTTAATGGAACCAGAGTGGAACCAGTGACCCTTGGAGACTTTACCTCTTGGCTTACCTCTGCATTTTCTTACTTTAAGGAATGGGTGGGAGTGATTTTGTTTGGTGCTGCCATATGCTATGGACTGGTGTTCATGCTTTGGTTGGTTTGCAAATTCAGAACCCAACAAAAACGTAACAAGTTGATTATAACTCAGGCACTTTTAGCCATTGAAAATGGCGCCTCCCCTGAAGTTTGGTTATCTATGCTCAAGAATTAGTCGGCATCTGAGTTCTCTGCTCTTGCACCCCACGGATTTATGGATCCATTGCACTGAGATGAGAGAGACTCAACAATCATTGATCAGCCCTTGCACATCGCTGAGGTTTCCTCATTGCATGCGGTGGTAGGGTGATCATGATTTCCCCACTAATTCATTCCCTTAAAACTTGGCTGGCCTCTTTTGTAGAGTTTGCTCTAGGTCATTTAGCAGTTACAGTCACACAGCGCCACGGTTTCCAGAGACGGGCAACTTTCCTCATGCACAGACCAACCTAAGACAGGGGCCCCAGTGGTGATAGGGTTACTCTATGAAGGGTAAGGCTGTGACACTAGAGGAATGACCTAAAACAGGAGCCACGGCAGATGGACATAATTGCACAGGCCTACTCCAGCATCATTTTATTAAAACAAAAAGGGGGAGATGTGGGAAGCCAAATACGCCATTACAAGGTGGCGCTGGCTACCACTGGACACCACGCATAAGTTTGGGTAAACAACCAATGTGCCCATGTGCAGTAGAGTTTTGCAGAGTCACTGCCTGGCCCTGGCATGTTAATGACATTCTGTGAGGTACTGAGAGCATAACCAATCGGATGTGAGACATGTAAATGAGGTATACTAATGAGGTTCTGTGAGGTACTGAGAGCATAACCAATCAGATATGAGACATGTAAATGAGGTAGTAAATGCATAACCAATCCAGTTGTGAGACATGCCTCTCCTAGGCCTATATAAGCAGCACCAGTTCTGGGCTCAAGGTCTTTTTGCCTCTGCAATCAAGCTCTCCCAATAAACGTGTGGAGAAGGATCCTGTTGTGGCATCTCTCTTGCTCGCAAGTCGGGTGCTCACAATCACTAACTCTTCCATGTTTCCATATAGAGTATTTATTCTGCTATGGGTCTACACAGAACACTTACTCTGCCATCTGTCCTCACAGAGCACTCCCTGTGCCATAGTTTCTCACAGAGAACTCACTCTGACATAGGTCCTCACAGAGCACAAACTCTGTCATCAGTCCTCTCAGAGCCCTCACTCTGACATCACTCCACAGAGAGCACTCACTCTGACATCTATCATCACAGAGAACTCACTCTGCCATGGGTCCTCACAGGGCACTTACTTGGCCACTGGTCCTCAGAGATCACTCACTCTGCCATCAGTCCTCACGGAGCATTCAGTCTGGGATGGCTCCTGACAGAGCACTCACTCTGCCATCAGGCTTCACACAGCACTCACTCTGAAATGGGTCCTCACAGAGCACTCACTCTCCCATTAGTCCTCAATCAGCACTCACTCTGCCATCTATAATCACAGAGCACTCACTCAACCATGGGTCCTTAAAGAGCACTCATTCTGCAATTTGTCCTCACAGAGCATTCACTCTGCCATCAGTCTTCACCAAGCATTCATTATGCCCTTGGTACTCACATAGTAATTACTCTGGATCTGTCTTCACAGAGCACTCACTCTGCCATCTATCATCACAGATCACTCACTCTGCCATCAGTCCTCACAGATCACTCACTCTGCCATCAGTCCTCTCAGAGCAATCAATCTGCCATCACTCCTCACAGAGCACTCATTATGCCATCTATCATCACAGAGCACTCACTCTGTCATGGGTCCTAATGAAGCACTTACTCTGCCATTGATCCTCAGACAGTACTAACTCTGCCATCAGTTCTCCCAGAGCATGCACTCTACCATGGCTCCTAACAGAGCAATCAATCTGTCATCAGTCCTCACAGAGCATTCACTCTGCCATGGGTCCTCGAAGAGCACTTGCTCAGCCATCAGTCCTCACAGAGCACTCACTCTGCCATCATTCCTCACTAAGCAATCATTCTGGCATCAGTCCTCAGAGTACTCACTCTGCAATCAGTCTTCACACAGCACTCACTCTGCCATGAGTCTTCACAAAGCACTCTCACAGCCAGCACTCCTAACAGAGAACTCACTCTGCCATAACTCCTCACAGAGCACTCACTCTGCCATCACTCCTCACAGAGCACTCACTCTGCCTTGTGTCTTCACAGAGCACTTACTCTGCCATGGGTCCTCATAGAGCACACACTCTGCCATGGGTCCACCCAGAGCACTCACTCTGCCATCAGTCTTCATAGAGCAGTCACTCAGCCATGGGTCCTCACAGAACACTCACTCTGACAGTACTCACAGAGCACTCACTGCCTTGAGTCGTCACAGAGCACTCACTTTACCATCAGTCCTCAGAGAGCACTCACTCTGCCTTTTGTCTTCACAAAGCACTTACTCTGCCATGGGTCCTCACAGAGCACTCAATCTGCCATCTATCACCACAGAGCACTCACTCCGCCATCTATCATCACAGAGCACTCACTCTGCTATTGGTCCTCACAGAGCACTCACTCTGCCATCAGTCATCACAGAGCATCATTCTGCCTCACTCCTCACAGAGCACTTGCTCTACCATCTATCACCACAGAGCACTCATTCTGCCATGGGTCCTCACAGAACACTCACTATACCATCACTTGTCACAGATCACTCACTTTGCCATGTGTCCTCACAGAGCCCTTTCTCTTCCATGGGTCTTCACAGAGCACTCATTCTGCCATGGGCCCTCACAGAGAACTCATTTGCCATCTATCATCACAAAGCACTCACTCTGCCAGGGGTTCCCAAAGAACACTCACTCTTTAATGTGTCCTCACAGAGAACTCAATCTGCAAAAAGTCCTCCCAGAGCATGCACTTCTCCATAGCTCCTGACAGAGCACTCACTCTGCCATTAGTCCTCAGACAGCACTCCCTTTGCTATCAGTTCTCAAGAGCACTCATTCTGCCATGGGTCCTAACAGAGCACTCACTATACCATCAGTCCTCACAGAGCACTCACTCTGATTGTGTCTTCAGAGAGCACTTACACTGCCATGGGTCCTCACAGAGCACTAACTCTGCCATGGGTCCTCACAGAGCATTCACTCTGCCATCAGTTTTCACAGAGCAGTTACTCAGCCATGGGCCCTCACAGAGCACTCACTCTGCCATCAGTCCTCTCAGAGCACTCATTCTGCCATCAGTCCTCACAGAGCACTCATTCTGCCATCACTCCTCACAGAGCACTCACTCTGCCATCAATCATCACAGAGCACTCACTCTGCCATGGGTTCTCACAGAGCACTTACTCTGCTACTGGTCCTCACAGAGCACTCACTCTGCCATCAGTCCTCACACAGTACTCACTCCGCCATGGTTCCTCACAGAGCACTCACTCTGCCATCAGTCCTCACACAGCACTCACTCTGCCATTACTTGAGACAGAGCACTCACTCTGCCATGTATCATCACAGAGCAATCACTCTGCCATTGGTCCTCACAGAGCACTCACTCTGCCATCAGTCATCACAGAGCATCATTCTGCCTCACTCCTCACAGACCACTCACTCTACCATCTATCATCACAGAGTACTCATTCTGCCATGGGTCCTCACAGAACACTCACTATACCATCACTTGTCACAGATCACTCACTTTGCCATATGTCATCACAGAGCCCTTTCTCTTCCATGGGTCTTCACAGAGCACTCATTCTGCCATGGGTCCTCACAGAGAACTCATCTGCCATTTATCATCACAAAGCACTCACTTTGCCAGGGGTTCCCAAAGAACACTCACTCTTTAATGTGTCCTCACAGAGAACTCACTCTGCAAAAAGTCCTCCCAGAGCATGCACTCTCCATGGCTCCTGACAGAGCACTCATTCTGCCATGTGTCCTCACAGAGCACTCACTCTTCCATGATTCCTCACAGAGCACTCACTCTGCTGTGGGTTATCATAGAGCAATCACTCTGCCATCTATCATCACGGAGCACTCACTTTGCCATGTGTCCTCACAGATCACTTATTCTGTCACTGGTCCTCAGAGAGTACAAACTCTGACATCAGTCCACCCAGCACCCAGCGCATGCACTCTGCATGGCTCCTGACAGAGCACTCAATCTGTCATCAATCCTCACATCACTCACTCTGTCATGGGTCCTAGTAGAGCACTCACTCTGCATGAGTCCTCACAGAGCACTCATTCTGGCATGGGTCCTCAAGGAGCACTTGCTCAGCCATCTGTCCTCACAGAGCACTCACTCTGCCATGAGTCCTCAGAGAGCACTCCCTTTGCCATCAGTCCTCAAGAGCACTCATTCTGCCATGGGTCCTCACGGAGCACTTGCTCAGCCATCTGTCCTCACAGAGCACTCACTCTGACATGAGTCCTCAGAGAGCACTCCCTTTGCCATCAGTCCTCAAGAGCACTCATTCTGCCATGGGTCCTCACTGAGCACTCACTATACCATTAGTCCTCACAGAGTACTCACTTTGTCATGTGTCCTCATAGAGCACTTACTCTTCCATTCGTCTTCAAAGAGACCATGGGTCCTTACAGGGCACTCATCTGCCATCTGTCATCAAAAAGGACTCACTCTTCCAGGGGTCCCTAAAGAAAACTCACTCTGTAATGGGTCCTCACATATAACTCACTCTGCAATCCGTCTTCACAGAGCACTCACTCAGCCCTGGGTCCTCACACAGCAATTATCCTGCCATCTGTCTTCAAGAGCGCTCACTCTGCCATTTGTCATCACAGATCACTAACTAGCCAAGGGTCCTCTAAGAGCACTCACTCTGACATCATTCCTCACAGACCACTCACTCTGCCATGGGTGTTCACATAGCACTCACTCTGCCATCAGTCCTCAAAGAGCACTCACACTGCCTTGAGTCCTCAAAGAGCACTCACTCTGCTACCAGTCTTCACAGAGCATTCATTCTGCCTTGGGGTCCTCACAGAGGGCTCACTATACCTTCAATCCTCACAGAGAACTCACTCTGCCTTGTGTCTTCACAGAGCACTTACTCTGCCATGGGTCCTCACAGAGCACTCATTCAGCCATGGGTCCTCACAGAGCACTCACTCTGCCATCAGTCCTCACAGAACACTCACTCTGCCATCTATCATCACAGAGAACTCACTATGCCATTGGTCCTCACAGAGCACTCACTCTGCCATGGGTTCTGACAGAGCACTTACTCTGCTACGGGTCCTCATAGAGCACTCACTCTGCCATCAGTCCTCACAGAGCACTCACTCTGCCATCAACCTCACACAGCACTCACTCTGCATCACTCCTCACAGAGCACTCACTCTGCCATCTATCATCACAGAGCACTCACTATGCCATTGGTCCTCACAGAGCACACACTCTGCAATCAGTCCACACAGAGGTTCATTCTGCCTCACTCCAAACAGAGCACTTGCTCTACCATCTATCAGCAGAGAGCACTCATTTTGCATTGGGTCCTCACAGGGCACTTACTATACCATCAGTTGTCACAGACCAATCACTATGCATGTGTCCTCAAAGAGCCCTTACTCTTCCATGGGTCTTCACAGAGCACTCACTCTACCAGGGTTCCTCACAGATCACTCATCTGACATCTATCATCACAAAGCACTCACTCTGCCAGGGGTCCCCAAAGAACACTCACTCTGTAATGGGTCCTCATAGAGAACTCACTCTGCAATCAGTCCTCCCAGAAAATGCGCTTCTCCATGGCTCCTGACAGAGCACTCACTCTGCCATGGGTCCTCACAGAGCACTCACTCTGACATCAGTCCTCACACAACACTCAAACTGACATCAATCATCACAGAGCACTTACTCTACAATCTATCATCACAGACCCTCCCTCTGGCATTGGTCCTCACAGAGCATCATTCTGCCTCAATTTTCACAGAGCACTTGCTCTACTATCTATCATCACAGAGCACTCATTCTGCCATGGGTCCTCACAGAGCACTCACTATAATATCAGTTGTCACAGATCACTCATTTTGCCATATGTCCTCACAGATCCCTTATTCTTCTATGGGTCTTCACAGAGCACTCACTCTGTTGTGGGTCCTCACAGAGCACTTATCTACCATCTGTCATCACAAATCACTCACTCTGCCAGGGGTCCCCAAAGAACACTCACTCTGTAATGGGTCCTCATAGAGAACTCACTCTATAATCAGGCCTCCCAGGACATGCACTCCTCCATGGCTCCTGACAGAGCACTCACTCTGCCATGTGTCCTCACAGAGCACTCACTCTTCCATGATTCCTCACAGAGCACTCACTCTGCTGTGGGTTATCATAGAGCAATCACTCTGCCATCTATCATCACGGAGCACTCACTCTGCCATGGGTCCTCACAGAGCACTTATTCTGTCACTGGTCCTTAGAGAGTACTAATTCTAACATCAGTCCATCCAGAGCATGCAATCTGCCATGGCTCCTGACAGAGCACTCAATCTGTCATCAGTCCTCACATCACTCACTATACCATGAGTCCTCACAGAGCACTCATTCTGCCATGGGTCCTCACAGAGCACTCGATCAGCCATCTGTCCTCACAGAGCACTCACTCTGCCATGAGTCCTCACAGTGCACTCCCTCTATCATCATTCCTCAAGAGCACTCAACTGACATGGATCCTCAAAGAGCACTCACTATACCATCAGTCCTCACAGAGCATTCACTCTCCTTGTGTCTTCACAGAGCACTTACTCTGTCATGGGTCCTCACGAAGCACTCACTCTGCCAAGGGTCCTCACAGAGCACTCATTCTGCCATTAGTCTTCACAGAGCTGTCACTCAGCCATGGGTCCTCACAGAGCACTCATTCTGCCATCAGTCCTTTCAGAGCACCCACTCTGCCATCACTCCTCACACAGCACTCACTCTGTCATCACTCCTCACAGAGCACTCACTCTGCCATATATCTTCACAGAGCACTCAATCTGCCATTGGTCCTACAGAGCATTCACTTTGCCATCAGTCCTCACAGAGCACTCATTCTGGATCACTCCTCATAGAGCACTAGCTCTACCATCTGTCATCACAGAGCACTAATTCTGCCATGGGTCCTCACAGAGCACTCACTATACTATCAGTCCTCACAGAGCACTCACTCTGCCATGGGTCCTCACAGGGCACTCATCTGCTATCTATCATCACAAAGCACTCACTCTGCCAGGAGTCCCTAAAGAATACTCACTCTGTAATGGGTCCTAACAGAGAACTCACTCTGCAATCAGTCTTCACAGAGCACTCACTCAACCCTGGGTCCTCACATAGCAATTACTCTGCCATCAGTCTTCACAGAGCACTCATTCTGCCTTGGGTGCTCACAGAGGACTCACTATACCTTCAATCCTCACAGACCACTCACTCTGCCTTTTGTCTTCACAGAGCACTTACTCTGCCATCTATCATCACAAAACACTCACTCTGTCAAGGGTGTTCACAGAGCACTCACTCTGCCTTGAGTCCTCACAGAGCTCTCACTCTGCCATCAGTTTTCACAGAGCACTAAGTCTGACTTGGATCCTCACAGAGGACTCAGTATACCATCAATCCTCACAGAACACTCACTCTGCCTTTTGTCTTCACAGAGCACTTACTCTGCCATGTGTCCTCACAGAGCACTCACTCTGCCATTGTCCACACAGAACACTCACTCTGTCATCAGTCTTCCCAGAATAGTCACTCAGCCATGGGTCCTCACAGAGCACTCACTCTGCCATCACTCCTCACAGAGCACTCACTCTGTCATCACACTTCACAGAGCACTCATTCTGCCATCAATCCTCACAGAGCACTCACTCTGCCATCACTCCTCACAGAGCTCTCACTCTATCATCAGTCCTCACAGAGCACTCACTCTGCCATCACTCCTCACAGAGCACTTACTTTGCCTTGAGTCCTCACAGAGCACTCACTCTGCCATTGTCCACACAGAACACTCACTCTGTCATCAGTCTTCCCAGAATAGTCACTCAGCCATGGGTCCTCACAGAGCACTCACTCTGCCATCACTCCTTACAGAGCTCTCACTCTATCATCAGTCCTCACAGAGCACTCACTCTGCCATCACTCCTCACAGAGCACTTACTTTGCCTTGAGTTCTCACAGAGCACTCACTCTGCCATCATTCATCACAGAGCACTCACTCTGCCATCTATCATCACAGAGCACTCACTCTGCCATTGGTCCTCACAGAGCATTCAGGATGTCAGCAGTCCTCACAGAGCACTCATTCTGCCATCAGACCTCTCAGAGCACTCACTCTGCCATCATCACAGAGCACTCACTCTGCCATCACTCCTCACACAGCACTCACTCTGCCATCACTCCTCACAGAGCACTCACTTTGCCTTGAGTCCTCACAGAGCACTCACTCTTCCATCAGTCCTCACACAGCACTCCCTCTGCCATCACTGTCGCAGAGCACTCACTCTGCCATCTATCATCACAGAGCACTCACTCTGCCATTGGTCCTCACAGAGCATTCAATCTGCCATCAGTCATCACAGAGCACTCATTCTGCCATCAGATCTCTCAAAGCACTCACTCTGCCATCAGTTCTCACAGAGCACTCACTCTGTCATCACTCCTCACATAGCACTCACTCTGCCATTACTTGAGACAGAGCACCACTCTGCCATCTATCATCACAGAGCACTCACTCTGCTATTGGTCCTCACAGAGCACTCACTCTGCCATCAGTCCTCACAGACCACTCATGTTCCCTCACTCCTCACAGAGCACTAGCTCTACCATCTATCATCACAAAGCACTCATTCTACCATGGGTCCTCACAGAGCACTCACTATGCCATCAGTTGTCACAGAGCACTCACTTTGCCTTGTGTTCTCACAGAGCCCTTACTCTTCCATGGGTCTTCACAGAGCACTCATTCTGCCATGGGTCCTCACTTAGAACTCATCTGCCATCTATCATCACAAAGCACTCACTCTGCCAGGGGTTCCCAAAGAACGCTCACTCTGCCAGGGGTTCCCAAAGAACGCTCACTCTTTTAGGTGTCCTCACAGAGAACTCACTCTGCAATCAGTCCTCACAGATCATGCATGGCTCACAGATCTCCATGGCTCCTGACAGAGCACTCACTCTGCCATCTCTCTTCACAGAGCACTCACTCTGCCATGGGTCCTCACAGGGCACTTATTCTGCCATTGGTCCTCAGGGAGTACTAACTCTGCAATCAGTCCTCCGAGATCGAGATCATGCACTCTGCCATGGCTCATGACAGCACTCAATCTGACATCAGTCCTCACAGCACTCACTCTGCCATGGGTCCTCATAGAGCACTAACTCTGACATCAGTCCTCACAGAACACTCACTCTGCCATCACTCCTCACAGAGCACTCACTATGCCATCTATCATCATAAAGCACTCATTCTGCCATTGGTCCTCACAGAGCACTCACTCTGCTATCAGTCCTCACAGAGCACTTGCTCTACCATCTATCATCAACAGAGCACTCATTCTGCCATGTGTCCTCACAGAACACTCACTATACCATCAGCCCTCACAGAGCACTCACTTTGCCATGTGTCCTCACAGAGCACTTATTCTTCCATGGGTCCTCAAAGAGTGCTCACTCTGCCATGGGTCCTCACAGAGCACTCACTCTTCCATCTATCACCACAAAGCACTCACTCTGCCATTGTTCCCCAAAGATCACTCACTTTGTAATGGGTCCTCACAGAATACTCACTCTGAAATTAGTCCTTACAGAGCATTCACTTCTCCATGGCTCCTGACAGAGCACTCACTCTGCCATGGGTCCTAAGAGAGCACTCACTCTGTAATGAGTACCCACAGAGCACTCACTCTTCCATGGGTCCTCAATGAGAGCTCTCTCTGCTATGAGTCCTCTCAGAGCACTTACTCTGCCATAAGTTCTCACAGAGCACTCACTCTGCCATCTATCATCATAAAGCACTTGCTCTGCCATGGGTCCTCACAGAGCACACACTCTGACATCCATTCTCACAGAGCACTCACTCTGTTGTGGGTCCTCACAGAGCATTCACTCTGCCATTTATGATCATGGAGCACTCACTCTAACATGGGTCCTCACAGAGCACTTTTTCTGCCATTGGCCCTCAGAGAGTACTAACTATCCCATCAGTCCTCCCAGAGCTGGCTCCTGACAGAGCACTCAATCTGCCATCAGTCCTCACAGCACTCACTCTGCCATGGGTCCTCACTGATCACTAACTCTGGCAACAGTCCTCAAAGAGCACTCACTCTGCAATCAGTCCCCACACAGCACTCACTCTGCCATGGGTCCTCACAGAGCACTCACTCTGCCATCAGTACTCAAAGAGCACTCATTTTGCCATGGGTCCTCACAGAGCACTCAGTATATAATCAGTCTTCACAAAGCACTCACTCTGCCTTGTTTTGTCACAGATCACTTACTCTGCCATGGATCATCACAGAGCACTCACTTTGCCATGGGTCCTTACATAGCACTCACTCTGCCATGGGTCCTCCCAGAGCACTCCTCTGCCATAGGTCCTCACAGAGCACTTATTTGGCCATGGGTCCTCACAGACAACTCACTCTTTCATCTATTCTCACAGATCACTCACTCTGCCATGGATCCCCACAAAGCACTCACTCTGAAATGGGAACTCACAGATCACTCACTCTCCATCAGTGTTCACAGAGTACTCACTATGCCATCTGTCTCACAGAGAATACACTCTTCTATGGGTCCTCACAGAGTTCTCACCTGCCATTAGTACTCACAGAGCACTCACTTTGCTATGGGTCCTCACAGATCACTTACTCTTTTAGCAGACCTAACAGAGCACTCACTCTGCCATGGGTCCTCACAGAGAACTCACTTTGCCTTCTAGCATTACAAAGCACTAACTCTGCCATGGGTCCCCACAGAGCACTTACTCTGCCATCTATCATCAGGCAACAATCACTCTGCCATGTGTCCTCAAAGAACACTTTCTCTGCCATGGGTCCTCACAGAGCACTCACTCTGCCATCAGTCTTCACAGAGCACACACTCTAGCATCAGACCTCTCAGAGCACTCACTCTGCTGTCATTCCTCACAAAGCACTCACTCTACCATCACTCCTCACAGAGCACTCATTCTGCCATCTATCATCACAGAGCACTCACTATGCCCTGGGTTCTCAAAGAATACTTACTCTGCTACTGGTCCTCATAGAGCACTCACTCTGACATCAGTCCTCACAAAGCACTCACTCTGCCATCACTCCTCACTGAGCACTCACTCTGCCATCTATCATCACAGAACACTCACTCTGCCTATGGTCCTCACAGAGCACTCACTCTGCCATCAGTTCCCAAAGAGCACTCCCTCTACCATCTATCATCACAGAGCACTCATTCTGCCATGGGTACTCAAAGAGCACTCACTCTGCCATTAGTTCTCACAGAGCACTCACTCTACCATCTATCATCAGAGAGCACTCATTCTGCCATGGTCCTCACAGAACACTTACTCTTCCATCTATCCTCAGAGATCACTCACTCTGCCATGAGTCCTCTCAAAGCACTCACTCTGGAATGGGAATCACAGAGCACTCACTCTCCATCAGTCTTCACAGAGAACTCACTATGCCATCTGTATCACAGAGCATATACCCTTCTAAGTGTCCTCACAGAGCTCTCACCTGCCAACAGTCCTCACAGAGTTCTCACACTGCTATGAGTCCTCACAGAGCACTCACTCTGCCATAAGTCCTCACGGAGCAATCACTCTATCATCAGCCCTCACAGAACAATCACTCTGCCATGGGTACCCACAGAGCACTCACATTGCCATCTATCATCACAAAGCACTCACTCTGCCATAGGTCCTCACAGATCACTTATGCTACCATCAGTCCTCACAGAGCACTCACTCTGTAATGGGTCCTCAAAGAGTATTCACTCTGCAATTAGTCTTCACAGAGCATGCACTTCTCCATGGCTCCTGACAAAGCACTCACTCTGCCATGGGTCCTCACAGTGTACTCACTCTTCCAGGAGTCCTTACTCTCACTCTGTCATCACTCCTCCCAGAGCACTCACTCTGCCATTACTCCTAACATAATATTCACTCTTCCATCACTCCCCACAGCGCACTCACTCTGCCATGGGTTCTCACATGGCACTTACTCTGCTACTGGTCCTCAGACAGCACTCACTCTGCCATCAGTCCTTACAGAGTACTCACTCTGCCATGGGTCCTCATAGAGCACTCACTCTGCCATCTATCATCACAGAGCACTCATTCTGCCTTATATCCTCACAGAGCACTCACTATACCATCAGTCCTCACAGAGCACTCACTTTGCCACATGTCTTCACAGAGCACTTACTCTTCCATGGGTCTTCACTGAGCACTCACTCTGCCATTGGTCCCCATAGAGCACTCACTCTGCCATCTATCATCACAAAGCACTTACTCTGCCATGGGTCCCCAAAGAGCACTCACTCTGTAATGTGTCCTCACAGAGTACTCACTCTGCCATCAGTTCTCACAGAGCATCACTTTGCCATGTGTCCTCAGAGACCACTTACTCCTCCATGGGTCTACACAGAGCACTCATTCTGACATGAGTCCTCACACAACACTCACTCTGCCAGGAGTAGTCACAGAGCACTCATTCTGCCATCACTCCTCACAGAGCTCTCATGCTGCCATCATTCCTCACAGAGCACCTACACTGCCATAGGTCCTCAAAGAGCACTCACTCTGCTATGGGTCATCTCAGAGCACTTACTCTGCCATGGGTCCTCACAGAGCACTCACTCTGCCCTTTATCATTACAAAGCACTCACTCTGCCAGGGGTCCCCAAAGAGCACTCACTCTGTAATGGGTCCTCACAGAGTACTCACCTGCCATCAGTCCTCACATAGCAATCACTCTGCCATGGTCCTTACAGAGCACACACTCTGCCATGGGTCCTCACAGACCACTTACCTGGCCATAGGTCCTGACAGACAACAGACTCTTCCATCTATCCTCACAGATCACTCACTCTGCTAATGGGTCCTCACAAAGCACTCTCTCTGCAATTGGAACTCATAGACCATTCACTCTCCATTAGTCTTCACAGAGCACTCACTATGCCATCTGTCTCACAGAGCATACTCTATTCTTTGGGTCCTCACAGAGCTCTCACCAGCCTCAGCCATCACAAGGCACTCACTCTGAAATGGGTCCTCACAGATCACTTAGTCTGCTATCTGTCCTCACAGAGCACTCACTCTGCAATGGGTCCCCACAGCCCACTCACTCTGCCCTCTATCATCACAAAGCACCCACTCTGCCAGGGGTACCCAAAGAACACTCACTCTGTAATGGGTAATCACAGAGTACTCACTCTGCAATTAGTCCTCACAGAGCATGCACTTCTCCATGGCTACTGACAAAGAACTCACTCTGCCAGGGGTCCTCACAGTGCACTCACTCTGCCATGATTCCTCACAGAGCACTCACTCTGCAATCCTTCTTCACAGAGCACTCAATCTACCTTTCGGCCTCAATGAGCACTCACTTTGCCATGTATCATCACAAAGCAATCAGTCTGCCACGGATCCTCACAGAGCACTCACTCTGCCATCTATCATTGCAAAGCACTCACTCTGCCATGGGTTCCCAAAGAGAACTCACAGAGTACTCACTCTGCAATTAGTCCTCACAGAGCATGCACTTCTCCATGGCTCCTGACAAAGCACTCACTCTGCCATGGGTCCTCATAGTGTACTCACTCTTCCATGAGCCCTCACAGAGCATTCACTATGCCATCCCTCTTCAAAGAGCACTCACTCTACCATGGGTCCTCACAGCTCACTTATTCTGCCATAAGTTTTCAGAGAGTACTAACTCTGCCATCATTCCTCACAGAGCACTCACTCTGGCATCAGTCCTCACAGAGCACTCACTCTGTCATCACTCCTCAAAGAGCACTCACTCTGCCATTACTCCTCACATAATACTCACTCTTCCATCACTCCCAACAGAGCACTACTCTGCCATGGGTTCTCACAGAGCATTTACTCTGCTTCTGTTACTCAGACAGCACTCACTCTGCCATCAGTCCTTACAGAGTACTCACTCTGCCATGGGTCCTCATAGAGCACTCACTCTGATATCAGTTCTCACACAGCACTCACTCTGCCTTCACTCCTCACAGAACACTCACTCTGCCATCTATCATCACAGAGCACTCACTCTGCCATTGGTCCTCACAGAGCATTCACTATGCCATCAGTCCTCACAGAGCACTCACATTGCCATGTGTCCTCATAGACCACTTACTCTTCCATGGATCGTCACAGAGCACTTACTCTTCCATGGGTCTCCACTGAGAACTCACTCTGCCATGGGTCCCCACAGAGCACTCTGTCTGCCATCTATCATCACAAAGCATTCACTCTGCCATGGGTCCCCAAAGAGAACTCACTCTGTAATGGGTCCTCACTGAGTACTCACTCTACAATCAGTCCTCAAGAACACGTACTTCTCAATGGTTCTTGACAGAGCACTCACTCTGCCATGGGTCCTCACAGAGCACTAATTTTGCCATGAGTCCTCACAGAGCACTCCCTCTGCCATCCATCCTCACAGAGCACTCACTCTGCCATGAGTCCTCACAGAGCACTCACTTTGCTATGTGTCCTCTCAGAGCACTTACTCCCCCATGGGTCCTCACATAGCACTCACTCTGCCATCTATCATCATAAAGCACTTGCTCTGCCATGGGTCCTCACAGAATACTCACTCTGCCATGGGTCCTTACATAGCACTCACTTTGCCATGTTTCCTCACAGAGAACTTACTCTTCCATGGGTCCTCACAGACCATTCACTCTGCTATCTATAATCACAAAGCACTCACTCTGCCATGGGTCCTTACAGAGTATTCACTCTGCCATCAGTCCTCACAGAGCAATCACTCAGCCATGGGTCCCCACAGAGCACTGGCTCTGCCATCTATCATCAGATAGCACTCACTTTTTCATGCATCCTCAAAGAGCATTAACTCTGCCATGGGTCCTCACAGAGCACTCACTCTGCCATCAGTCCTCTCAGAGCACTCAATCTGCCCTCAGTCTTCACAGAGCACTCACTCATGCAACAGTCCTCACAGAGCACTCACTCTGCCATCACTCCTCACAGAGCACTCACTCTGGCATTACTCCTCACAGAGCACTCACTCTGCCATCAGTCCTCACAGAGAACTCACTATGCCATGGGTCATCACAGAGCACTCAATCTCCAATCAGTCCTCACAGAGCACTCACTTTGCCTTGTGTCCTCACAGAGCACTTACTCTTCCATGGGTCTTCACTGAGCACTCAATCTGTAATGGGTCCTCACAGAGTACCCTGCAATCAGTCCTCACAGAGCATGCACTTTGCCATGGCTCCTGAGAGAGCACTCACTCTGCCATGGGTTCTCCAGAGCACATGCTCTTCCATCCTTCCTCACAGAGCACTCATGCTACCATGTGTCCTCAAAGAGCATTCACTCTGCTATGGGTCCTCTTAGAGCACTTACTCTGCCATGGGTCCTCACAGAGCACTCACTCTGACATCTACCATCATAAAACACTTGCTCTGCCATGTTTCCTCACAGAGCACTTACTCTTCCATGGGTCTTCACAGAGCACTCAATCTGCCATCAGTCCTCACAGAGCACTCACTCTGCCATCAGTACTCACAGAGCACTCACTCTGCCATCACTCCTCACAGAGCACCCACTCTGCCATCACTCCTCACAGAGCACTCACTCTGCCATTACTCCTCATATAACACTCACTCTGCCATCACTCCTCACAGAGCACTCACTCTGCCATCTATCATCACAGAGCAATCACTCTGCCATGGGTTCTCAGAGAGCACTTACTCTGCTACTGGTCCTCAGACACCACTCACTCTGCCATCAGTCCTTACAGAGTATTCACTCTGCCATGGGTCCTCATAGACCACTCACTCTGACATCAGTCCCCACACAGCACTCACTCTGCCATTAGTCTTCACAGAGCACTTGCTCTACCATCTATCATCACAGAGCACTGACTCTGCAATCAGTCTTCAGAGAGCATGCACTTCTCCATTGGTTCCTGACAGAGCACTCACTGGGCCATGGGTCCTCACAGAACACTCACTCTGCCATGAGTCCTCAAAGAGCACTCACTCTGCCATGGGTCCTAAAAGAGCACTCACTCTGCTATAGGTCCTCTAAGAGCACTTACTCTGCCATGGGTTCTCAAAGAGCTCTCACTCTGCCATCTATCATCATAAAGCATTTGCTCTGCCATGGGTCCTCACAGAGTACTCACTTTGCCATGGGTCCTCACAGAGCACTCACTCTACCATCAGTCCTCACAGAGCAACCACTCTGCCATCAATCCTCAAAGAGCACTCACTCTGCCTTCATTTTTCATAGAGCACTCACTCTGCCATCTATCATCATAAAGCACTTGCTCTGCCATGGGTCCTCACAGAGTAGTCACTCTGCCAGGGGTCCTTACAGAGCACTCACTTTGTCATGTTTCCTCAAAGAGCAGTTACTCCTCCATGGGTCTTCACACAGCACTCACTCTGCCATAGGTCCTCACAGAGCACTCACTCTGCCCTCTATCATCACAAAGCACTCACTCTGCCAGGGGTCCCCAAAGAGCACTCACTCTGTAATGGGTCCTCACAGAGCACTCACTCTGCAATCAGTCCTCACAGAGCATACACTACTCCATGGCTCTTGAGAGAGCACTCACTCTGCCATTACTCCTCACATAACACTCACTCTGCCATCACTCCTCACAGAGCACTCACTCTGCCATGGGTTCTCATAGAGCACTTACTCTGCTACTGGTCCTCAGACACCACTCACTCTGCCATCAGTCCTTACAGAGTGAGTGGCTCCTGACAGAGCAATCAATCTGTCATCAGTCCTTACAGCCCTCACTCTGCCATGGGTCCTTGCAGAGCACTCATTCTGCAATGGGTCCTTACAAAGCACTTGATCAGCCATAGGTCCTCACAGAGCACTCACACTGTTATCAGTCCTCACAGAGCACTCAGTCCACCATGAGTCCTCACAGAGCACTCACTCTGCCTTGTGTCTTCACAGAGCACTTATTCTGCCATGGGTCCCCACAGAGCACTTGCTCTGCCATCAGTCCTCACAGAGCACTCACTCTGCCATCTATCATCACAGAGCACTCACTCTGTCATTACTCCTCAGATAACACTCACTCTGCCATCACTCCTCACAGAGTACTCACTCTGCCATCTATCATCACAGAGCACTCACTCTGCCAAGGGTTCTCACAGAGCACTTACTCTGCTACAGGTCCTCACAGAGCACTCACTCTGCCATCAGTCCTCACAGAGCACCCACTCTGCCATCAGTCCTCACATAGCACTCACTCTGCCTTCATTCTTCACAGAGCACTCACTCTGCCATCTATCATCACAGAGCACTCACTCTGCCATCAGTACTCACAGAGCACTCCCTCTACCATCTATCATCACAGAGCACTCAGGCTGCCATATGTCCTCAAAGAGCACTAACTCTGCTATGGGTCCTCTCTGAGCACTTACTCTGCCATGGGTCCTCACAGAGCACTAACTCTGCCATCTCCCATCATAAAACACTTGCTCTGCAATGGGTCCTCACAGAGTAGTCACTCTGCCATGGGTCCTTACAGAGCACTCACTTTTCTATGTTTCCTCACAGAGCACTTACTCTTCCATGGTTCTTCACAGAGCACTCACTCTGCCATGGGTCCTCACAGAGCACTCACTCTGCCCTCTAGCATCACAAGCACTCACTCTGCCAGGGATCCCCAAAGATTACTCACTCTGTAATGGATCCTCACAGAGTACTAACTCTGCAATCAGTTCTCACTGAGCATGCACTTCTCCATGGCTCCTGAGAGAGCACTCACTCTGCCATGGGTCCTCACAGTATACTCACTCTTCCATCTATCATCACAGAGCAGTTACTCTGTCATGGGTCCCCACAGAACACTTGCTCTGCCATGGGTTCTCACAGAGCACTTACTCTGCTACTGGTCCTCATAGAACACTCACTCTGCCATCAGTCCTCACAGAGCAAGCACTCTCCCATGGCTCCTGACAGAGCACTCACTCTGCCATCAGTCCTCACACAGCACTCACTCCTCCATGGGTCCTCACAGAGCACTCACTCTGCCATCAGTCCTCACAGAGCACCCACTCTGCCATCAGTCCTCACAGACCACTCATTCTGCCATGGGTCCTCATGAGCACTTATTCTGCCATGGGTCCTCATAGAGCACTCACTCTTCCATGGGTCGTCACTGAGCACTCACTCTGCCATGACTCCTCACAGAGCACCCACTCTGCCATCAGTCCTCACAGAGCACTCACACTGCCTTCATTCTTCACAGAGCACTCACTCTGCCATCTATCATTATAGAGCATTCCCTCTGCCATCTATCATCACAGAGCACTCACTCTGTCTTCATTCCTCACAGAGCACTCATTCTGCCATGGGTCCTCACAGAGCACTTACTCTGCCTTGGTTCCTCACAGAGCTCTCACTTGCCATCAATCTTCACAGAGCACTCACTCTGCTGTCTATCATCACAGAGCACTCACTCTGCCATTGTTCCTCACAAAACTCTCACTCTGTCTTCCTATCATGTATTATCATCTCATTACTCACTCTGTCATCAGAGCTCTTGCCATCATCATGGAGCTCCTCCTCTATTTCACAAAGAACTCATGCTTTTTCAGAGAACTCAGTCATCATGGAACATTCCTCTGTCATCACTGAGGATTCATTATGTCATTACAAAGGGCTAGGCACCGACAATGTTAACTTGGTCATCAGAGTATTAACTCTGTCAGTACAGAACACATGCTCTGCTGTTCACATAGAACACTCACTCCACACAAAACTCCCACTCTCACCTTCAGAGAACACTTGCTCTGTTTCAGCAGAGTGTAGTTATTCTGTAGTCTCTGAGCATGGTCACCATCACAAAAGCACTCTGTCATCAAAGAAGACTCACTGTCATCACAGAACCCTCACTATGCTGTCCCAGAGCACTCACCTCTTCTCACCAATAAACACTCACTCTGACATACTAGAGCAGCCAGTCCTTTTTGACTGAGCACTTGCTCCACCTAGCAAAAAGGAGCAGCCAATCCAGAGTCACAAAACTCTGTTAGAGTAGAGAACTCATGTTGTCACCATCACAGAGCACAGAAAGCAGAGCCCCAGCACTGTCATACAGACCTCACTCTGGAGTCACAGACTTCTCACTCAGTCAAAACAAAGGCTCTCTGTTATCATGGAGCATTCGCTGTCATTCTCAAGAAGCACTACCTATCCTCATGGAGCTCTAACTCTTGTTAATCACAGAGAAATCATGCTTTTGTGGCAGAGAATTCACTGAGTCGTCATCACTGGGCACTCACTGTCACCATGAGTAACTAATTCTGCCTTCACCACAGAGCACTGTCTGTCATCAAGGAAGACTCACTCTCTCTGTAATCATCAGCGAACCTCACTATGTCATCACAGAGCACTCACAATTGAATCATGGAGCACCCACTGTCATCACTGAGCACTCACTGTGTCATCATGGAGCACTCACTGTGTCATCATGGAGCACTCACTCTGCTCTCACAAGATAGTCACTCTGTTGACCTAGGCACTCACTTGCCATATCAAAGTATGTTAGATGCCATTCCTCCTCTTGACTAAGAAGCTGAGGGCAGCAAAGTGTAGCTCTGCTCTTTTTACCAACTGAGTAAAACTGACTGAAATCCATGGATGCCACCCAGTCACTTCCTTATGTTCCTAAAACTGTCACTAGTAAAAACAGAGTCTTCCCTTGCTCACAGGTCTCCAGGTTCTGCTGTGATTTCTCCTTGACTCTGCAGTCATTTCTATGGGCCCAGCTTTCCTGAGTGTGATAACCTTGGCACTCCCTGACTCTACTGTAACTTTGTCCAACAATATTTATACTTTTTCTTTTCTGACACCGCTTACCTCTTTGACTCACTTTATTCCCTTTTTTACTCTGGTTATTGCAGAGAGAGAGCGCGCACTAATTTTTCTTAGGTAAACAATGAAATATATTTGAATTACATTGTCATTTCAAATGCAAAGTTTTATTTATAGACACCTTTGATTTATTATCTTTGAAATGGAGGGTGTACATAATCATAAAATGCATATAATTATTTGAACTTATTTATATTTAATCAAACTCTCCACCTCTCTGCCTATTATTATTTCCCATTCAGGTGTATTATCAACAACTGAAAGCCATCTGGGCAAAAGGGACAAAAGAATGCTAATTTAATCCCAAAAGTAGATTAATCCACTCTGTAAAGAACCAAGCCATCAATGCATTTTATATATTTAGAATTCAGTACCAGCTACTCTTCTTTCAGCAATTACAATAAAGACCCCCCCTTTCTCTATATAGCACAGGTAAGTGTCTCTTCCAGTATTTACCTTCATGTTCCATTCCTATCAAGTCTCCTTCTATAGGCAGGGTAGGAGGAATAAAGACATATAAAAGCCATAGGGTCCCATGACAATGTTTCATGCTGTACATAACTCCTGTCTAGTGTTAAAGTATAAGTTTTAGTATCTACTAAAGTTCAATCTTGGCTTTGAGGTAGAGAGCTCATTCTATCTGAGCATGCCATGTGGGCATGAGAATGGCTTCTTGTCTATACAGTTCACCGTCGCTTAATGTGAACCTTAAATCAAGTGCTGTGGTACAGGTTGGTTATTTGCAGTATATTACAAACCTCCATTGATTAATTTTATATTTGGGGCTCAGAGTTGTCCAGTGCAATCTAACAAACACTCTCCAATGTGACTCTTGCAGCCAGACTCAAACATGCAATCTTCTTTTCAATTCTAATTTTAATATTTTATAATAGGCTATATGCATCTCATTTGTATTTATAAATGGGATCTCTGTGACTTAGAATAAAACTGGAGCACATGTTAATTATATATGCAGGACTCCAGCACTGAAAATAAATATATACCTACCTATTTCTCTAAGTCAAAAGGAGAAGAAAGAAAGAGAGAGAGAGAGAGAGAGAGAGAGAGAGAGAGAGAGAGAGAGAGGGAGGAAAGCCAGTCAGGGGTTTGGGCTGCTCCTTTTTCCAAGGGCTGTATTGAAATTCAATATACTGAGGATACTTTACAGAAGGTGGCTTGTAGTAATATTTTAAATCAGATAAGCAAGTTTTAACACTAGTAAATAGACTAATTCTAATATAAGGGCAAGTATACTTTTATTTTTTAAGAACAAAATACTGCAAATTGTTTCTACTTAACAGGCAAATATATACTCCTTTTTTGGGCTCCTAGGTCACAAAAGGTGTTTATCCTGTCACTGTGGCTGATTTTTGAAAAGTGTGACATGCATTTAGTTGTCAATTCCTATCTGCGGCATTCAGGAATCAACATTACATCAGCAGCAAGACACACCATTTTATGCTCTTTTTGAAGATAATTAGAGTTCCCTTTTGTTGCAAATAAGATGTAAAACAGCTATAACTGCAGGAGAACGTGATTAAAGTAACCTCTATAGAACCCCATTATTCTAGACAGATTCCTTCAGATGCATAATTTTCCCATTTTAAGAAAACATAATGCATGCATATAAAATTCAAATTGTCGAGACACCTCTAACAAAAATTAGTATTCTATTAAGGCATTCTTAGTAGCTGGTTAACATGTAAAACTCTTTAAGAGTATTTTAATATAATCATGAAATAATAGTATGTGTCACAGAAGGTAAACATTTTACTGTGAGAGTATTCCTCAGACAAGATCCATGGATTGAACTTACTTTTTAAGTTACAAAACTTTCCACAGACAATGTGTGAGAACTTGTATCCCAAACATCCCCAAATTCTTTGAAATATGTGTACATGGTGTGTATTCTTTGCTTCAAGGCTAGGGTGGCCAAGTGGTTGCTTCTCCACGCATACACGCATGCACAAACATGCACACACTTGTGCAGACATCTTACTTGTTTTTACCCTTAAATTGCATTACTTTACGTCACTAAGGCTCATATATCATGGGTTATGTTTTTGGTTTTTAGCAAGCAGGAATAAGCCAAAAATGTTTAATGCAAATAAGGCAGCAGGTGTGCATCAATATTCCATTAATCATAAAATTTTTGGTAAATCGGTGCTTTTAAAAAATATATAATTTTCTAAACACCATGTGAAAAGCACCTTTAAAATGACTCTTATCTCTCAGTGCATGCTTTGACTCTTTCCAAGTACCAAGGATACACTCAACCACCCAGAACACCTAGCACTCTACAAAATCACTCAGCACCTGTTTGTCCTTAGGTGTTCCAATTATTTAACAAAATATAAATGCTGTTTGAAAAAGACACAAAGTAGCGATTAGCAAACCCCACCAAGATTGCCCATATACTGACCATAACTTTTGCAGCGTGGTTATAATTATAAAATCAAACTCTTGGTTCACACAGCTGGGAACTACGACATCTAACAAAAATGTTATTAAAGAAGCTTACAAATGAATAATCATTCTCAACAACTCCCAGCAGCTTTCGCAGCAGGAAAGTGGGGTGAAATAGAGAAAGTTTTAAGGTGGGGAACTGATTAGGAGGAAAACAATCTCTGTCAGGAGAATGGATTATGCAAGGCTTCTCAGGAGAAAAATTTTCACCTGGAAAGAGACAACATTGTGAGCGCCGAGGAACTGGCTTGCAGGACACTGATCTTATTAAGAACAGATGCTAATTTGCACACTGTCTCCTGCTGAACTGGAAGCAAGTTTACCACTGGGTTTGTTAATTTACCCAGGACACCATTATCTTTGGTTGGACTTAATGTATCAGAGAAGAGGTCATTAACTGCTGGGCTCATGATTATCCGGCATGAATTACCGACAGGATAACCAAAATAGATTTGTCCTCCAAGTTCATTTCTCTGGATGTAATTTCTCTTCTGCTGTTATTTAATTTCTGTTTCAAAAACCCTAATTATATATATATATATATATATATATATATATATATATATATATATATATATATATATATACATATGAGAAACACATTTGTATATATGCATGCACATCCATTTGCCTTTTTCGAAAGACAGTATAGTCGACAATGTGCACAGTGGAAAATGCTATCTTTATTTGGTCTCCTGGCATTTCAAAAATCTGATAAAATAACTGTTATAAACAATTCATCTCTCTCTTGCTACAGTTGCAGGTAAAGAAAGTCATGGCCATGTGAGAATTTTTAATCACATTGAAAAGAAATAATTACTGTAGACACTTTCTATTGTCCATTAGTGTTTGTACTTCCTTGAGCGATTAAATATTCACAGTGAAGTGGCCCTGAATCTACACTCCCCATGGCAAGCATTTTATTATAACCATCTATCAATCATAGCTCTAAACTTCTGTTCTAGCTCACATAAACATTTTGTTTGAGAGGGAAAAAAAAAACACTGCAAAACCCTCTGGTACATTTGTTTTAGCTTACAGTTCAATAAAATCACTGTGAACATTCATAAAAAGAAGTCCTGAAATTAAAAGTTAAATGGCAAAGTGCATTCTTAAAAATATTTGTGGTTTCTGGTTAAATAAACACATTTTCATAAAGCCCCATGTTCAATCTATTTTATATAAATGGAACAAATCAACCAAAAATTCATTTACAATGTTTATAGCCTGTACAAGCCCATTTCTAATAGCAGGAACCACTTCTGTGTCTCTGCATGCTATCTGTGCAAAGAGGTGAATTTTCATTTATTTAATGCAAATACTCATACAAGGCAAACTCTTCAGGCATACACAGAATGAGCTTCCTGGCAGCTTGGTGGCAATAAGAAAATATCATGACATAATTGTCCAGTAAATAGAGTGCTGCCATTTCAGAGTTACTTGTAGCAAGTGCTCCGGATAAAGAGGAAAACACATGGAGTCTGAAATGTCTTTGCTGCCAGTTTCTAGGCTGTTTTGTTAATGAGTGATTTAATTGTGACCTTCTCTTGCTGGACATTTGTGCCAATCTTGTCTTTTGAGCCCCCCCCCAAAAATTATTAAGTTTTCTTTCTTTCTTTTCTTTTTTCCTTTTTTTCTTTTTTTTCTTTCTTTCTTTTTCTTTTTCTTTTTTAAGGATAGATGAAATGAAAAGTGTCCCGTGGACTGCTGGGACAAAGTGAGCTAACAGTATGAAGGCGGGTGGGATCGGAATGGGATCAGGGTGCCAGGTCTAGACCTCTCTGAAGAGAGGAGCACTTACATCTGCAAGCTTGGGAAGCTCAGGCCTTGGTCACATGATTTCCCAAGGAAATTTGAATACTGAGCTTTAAAGCAGGAATGTTTGGACTCCAAAATCACTCCATACATAGAACAGTCCCCTTCTGTCCTTGGTTTTAAAGGACCTATAGACGATGGGGTTTTCCGCATAGCATGGCTTCTCTACTGCAGGAGGAGACATTAGGCAATTTTGCTGAAGTGAGTACATGTGAATATTTATAGTAAATTGTATTTGGAAGTTTATGAAATGATAGCTGTTTGTATTTCCATCTGGGAGTTGCTCTATTTATACACCTCCTCCTCTAAGAAGGGGGGGTCCCAGCTTCAGACCCCCTTCTTCTTTACCAACTCCAGGGTTTGTTGTTGTTGTTTTTGTTTTGGAGGGTTTGATTGATTGATTGATTGATTGATTGATTGATATTGCTAGTTTCCACTGAATCCCTACTGGGGCTTTCACATATCCATTCTAAGGGTAAGCAGCACCATGACTGGGGACCATGAAGTGCAGTGTCTCTCAGCCCACATTTAAGTCACAATATCTAAATTTTATCTCTGGATACACTAAAAAAAACAGAAAGGTTAAAATTCTTTATTTAAAAGATGTTCTGTCTGCTTGACTCACAAGTGAGGGTTTAAGAGAAGTCGACTTCACAACATCAGTTTCTCTGTTAAGTTAGAAGAAATGTTGCTATAATTACACACACACACACATATACACACACACACACACACAACCCACAAACACACACTAACCTCGCATAGCTCACAGTGACACATAATGTATGTATAATAGTTAATCTAGTGATCAAAATGTTAGAGGAATAATTTGGTCCACTGTTCCCATCGTGTCATTACAGAACCCAAGCCTGACATGCTAGGAGGTCAGATCTCCACTTAGAATTGTGAATCTTTTTTCATAGCACTGAGGACCACACCTAGACACATCAGGCAAGCACCCTGCTGCTAAAGTCCACCCCCAACCTTCAACTGCATATTTAAATAAAAAGGAGTATTAAACAGCCCAGCTGGCTTAAATCCCAGAAAAATAATATCTCAGGAAGAGATGCACTTCCCTGCCTCTCTTATTGGCATTCTCTTACTCTCTCTGCTCATAAGCTCATGGTATACACGTGTTAATGCAGATATTCAGATTTTTTTGCTTTTGAGTAAGCAGTACTATCTTTGACTTTCTTTGAGCTTTGGGTTGCAGGGTTGATCACACAAACTCATCATATATTCATACACACACATACACACACACACACACATACTCACACATGTCAAGCTTCTCACTGTTAGTATTTGTTACAGCTAGTTATTCCCTGAAGTAACATGATATTTCCTACTTCCAATGTTAACAAATGGCCTTTCCCCTGTCTTGTTCATCTGGCCAAGTCATGCTCATCCTGAAACTCTCTATAGGTTGTTACCATCTGTTTATGCATCTATCTTCATTAGACATTACATCTTCAAGGCAGTAACCTTGAATTATGTGCCTCCCATAGTGATAAAAATATCTTTGGAATAATGTTATCTGTTGCTCCAGAATCCAAGCCCAACACTCTTGAAAGTTAACATCTCAATTGACAGAGTAGGGCCTAAGAGATAACATGTGTTCAACATCTGTTTGTTGTATCAATAAATGATTGGACTACATAAAAAATTTCCTACTTCCTTAAAGGCATTGTGCCAGATACCATAGAGGACGTTTTTATCATATAAAATTAAAATGTATTTTGTTGTTGTTGTTGTTAATGTCCAGGTGGAGCGGTAGGCCTACAAGTAGAACCTCCAGTACTGCAAGTTTGAATCAATTGAGAATCAATGACAACTGTAAATTCATTTTGGAATCAAGGCTGAAAATTGATTTTCTATCACTCAATCCTTTACAACTATTTTGTCCCCAAGTCTTTGGCTTCCATACACCACACAGAAACCTTAGGTATTACTCAGTGACTTGTTTAGTTGAGTGTCTTGAGCATTGGACTTAGAAGAAAGAGCTCTCCTCTCCTTGTCTTAGTCCATAAGCCTATGTAATACTTTGTTAAATTATGTAATTACGAAACAAGAACAATAGACACAAATTTAGGAGAAAATACAAGTGGAGCATAGCAAACACAGGCTCACTCTTTGATAAACAGTCTGAACACACTTGTACAAGCAAGTGAGCTCTGATTGTCTTTGGACAGAAGCAGCTAGTCAATAGCTGCATATATGGAATTCAGTTAGAAACATCTCACTGTAATAGAGGGTTTAGGACACTTACTTTAGGACATGTTAGGATAGTCAGCATTACTATAAATATCAGTCCTTGTCGCATGGCAGCAAGCCAGACAGAGATGTCGCCAACTCACACCTCAGTATTCAAATACAAGATATTTGCTAATGTTTTTCATCTAAATAGCACAACACAGAAAAAAATGGGAAATGTATCTCCTGTGATCTGAATAGACTATAATGGCCTCATCAGTTGAAGAATTGGGGTTCTGACTTGTGCATTAAGGCTCACGAAATGACATTGTTTTCACTAAAGAGAAAACAGGAAGGCTTTAAAAAAATTGTTTTGCTAGTCCAAGTTATTTTTAATCAGGATGATCCAATGAGTGTGAAACACTGAATACGTGTTATTGGTAGGAAACACCTTTGGTCACAGGGTCACCCAATATCCAGAATAAACAATACCTTTGGGAAACACCAAGGCAAGGGGTCTGTGATGAGGGTAAGGGATGCACTGCCCTCTCTGGCAGATGACATTTTCTCGGGCTGAATGTATGGTAGCCAGATGTTTCTAGCAATTTCAGTGATGTAAAGAATTAGTTCCCTAAGTAATCTACAATGATTACTTCTTTAAAAATATGGGCCCCTTTTTGATACAGTAAGTCTGTCTCAGAGACATGGAGTCTTAGACTTTTCCTCTTTGTTGCTAAATGAGAACAATAGTTCCCAGGAGTGCCTACCTACCTCAGACACCCATGCAAGGAAAGGGTTATTCTTTTCTTTTTACTGTAATGTAAACAAATATATATGCTCACATATATGAAAATATACAAGCATATCATGCTTCTAAATGTCCTTCTAAAGGACACCACCTGTATCCTTTGTCTCAGGAAAAAAAAAAAGAAAGAAATATCCCGAGGGCAGTGACATACCAGGTTGTCATCAATGAACTCACCAGGACTCTAGAAGAAGTCCAATAATACCATTAAACAAGTTGATTTCCTCTACTTTCTACTTTGGAATTTCCCACTCAAGCCAGAATTCCCATCTTTCTAGGAGTCTTACTAAATTCCTGCTAAATTGGGACTCATGTGTTTCTTGAAACAAGCACCCTTTGAGTTTCCTTTTGGCTTGGTTACTCTGTTGCAAAGTTGGTGTCCTTACCACGCAGGGCCATGTAGAGTGTCTAGCTAACTGATTAATCTCTGCAATTTCATTGACAGAGTTAGCAAAGACTGCTTCCTAATTTATGATCAGATTACCTGCAAGGTACTGGAGCTGGAAAATTTCAGACAGTGCCCTTATATTTCAGTACAGCATGCTAGGTTATGTGGAGACAGAGCATCCTTCTATGACATCATAGTTACAGATGCTCAAAGTTTCTGTTTCATCAGACCCCATTTTCGAGTCAAAAGTCTACATCTGATTCCGCATTCTTTCCTTTTTTTACCTATCCTGTTATATACCCAGGTCTTTTTGAAAGGGAAACACCTGGCAGGCATTAGTGTGGTCGTTTATAATAAAGAGGTAAGACAGGGGATTCCAGAGATCAGAAACAAGTGTAGAAGAGGAAAAGAGAGTGCAGGACAAAAGAAGGGCATGAGCAGAGGAAGAAAGAGAGACATCCACACTGGAACTTTCTGCTTCCTTCCTGCCCTGTCTCTCTGAAGCTTCCCCATCTGGTCCAGGACAGAATTGACTTTCATCTCAACTCTTCCTCTTTCCCACCTCTCTCCATCTTCAAACATCAGGGCTTTGAGAGAAAACAAAGTGGCGCCAGGCTTCCCAGCCAGCTTGCTTCAAGGGCTAGGACTTGGCATAGATTAGCAGTGATCATAACCACATAGATGCCGACGTAGACACCACATGTGCTACAGGAAGCCTACCTCTCCTCCTACTGCCCACTGCAGAAACAGCTACACTGGGTGGAGTAACCAGGAAAGCATGATCTCAACATACTCAGTCCTCAAAAAAATGAGACAAAGAAAACACGTGGGATGCTAAACTAAGCTTTCTCTACCATGGACACCAGCATGCATCTGAACACAACATGGCACTTGGTGACAGGGTAAGATGGCGTTAAGATCCCAGCTCTGTATCTAGGGTAAGTGGACTGTCAGCCATGGACAGGGAACTTCTTATGAGTTGCCAACACTCTCAGATCAGTCTTTGCCTACTTGCTCTTCCTTATGTTCAAATAAAGACTATGCCCCAAACATATGAGCAAACAATGACCAGAGAAATGGGGGTATTTTAAAATATGAATCAAACTAAATATACAAAAATCTAACACCGTAAGGACTAGGGCTAAGGAAAGAGTCTATAATGTGCACCTAATTGAGCAGGCACTCTGGGAGTCTCTCTCTCTCACTCAGCACAGGACTATATAAAAATTGGCACTAAAAGAGACAGAATTCTTGTCACTGTTCATCACAGCCAAAATGTCAGGACTCCAGCCAAGTAATGCATCCATGGATTGCTTCACATGTCAGTGATATCCCTCCCACCTACAGAGATGTGACCACTGCCTGCACAAAAAGTCCCCTGCATCATGTCAGGGCACCTGAGAAAGGCAGAAAGAAAGGTAGAGCAACTTAAAGTTCAAAAAACCAGAATACTGAGCAAACAAGAAGTCATCAAAATCTTTAGCACAACACCACACACACACACACACACACACACACACACACACAGAGTGGATAGGGGTGCTCATTTCATTTTTCCCTTCGGTGGAGTTATTCACTGTCACCCATTTTCTCTCTTCCGACCTCCAGTATCCGTTCCTGAATAAATTCCAACTGTATACAAACAAGGAAATATTAAGCAAACCAATTGGCTCCCTGCACCACCACTAAATTGGGTATAAATACCCACTTTTCTGACCCCATTCTACATCTTCATAAGGAAGAATAAGCTTAATTGCCCCAATTCCACAGCTACGTTGACATATTTCCAAATGATTACATAACTTCCCTGCATCCTTTGCTCAGAAGCAATGTTTATCAAGTGCACGGACACTGACAGAATGGCATTATTAGCCTTGCTCTGAGCTGACGTTGGTGCCGATTTGTTGAGGACAGTTTCAAGTGTAGTCACAAATCGGGTGCTTCCTGACACATTGCTCCTGTGATGGTAGCGTGAGTAATATAACTATATAATAAAAGGATGAAAATGCCGTAGTGGAGGGATTATAGGTATTGGAGTTGTGGTGGGGAGGATGCCAGGGACACATTCTAAAATTAGTGTAGGACCAAGGATGAAAACTTTTGATTTTGAGCTTACGTCCACTCAGTAGGTGGAAATCAGGCATCAAGAGAGTACATTATAACCTTTATCCTGGAGGAAGGAAAAATTATTTCAATGTCATTAAAACAGTTGTGGAGGAAGTAAAGGGAGCAGGAAGCTTTGTCTATTGTAACTCCTCACAGTCAGTCAAAAGCAAGCGATGCCTGTAGTCTGCGCAAACAACAATATAAAGGACCTTATAGCCTTCATTCCAGCCCTCCAGCCCACAGGTTTCAGAAATGCTGGGTCATGGTAAGCAAGCGTCAAAAACACTGGCTTTCAAAAACAGAGCCTATAAGACACTCTAATGTGCCCAGATGAGACTGGAACCACCATGAAATGTGTCATACTTGGCAGGTGAAACATTAATTAAAATAAATTAAAAATCACTTTTGAAGCACACAAACAGGCAGTGAATGCGAACAACTGGTAAACATAGAAAAAGTTCTTAGCTTTAAGCATAAAGGCATGCATATTCAAAAAATAAGATGTTGGTTTCTCAACATATAGAAATAGTACATATGTAAAATAAATAGTCTACAGACTTCCAGCAGATATGGAGAAAACAACACATAAAATGATGTGAGAATAAACTGATAGAACTTTTTGAAGGACAATTTGGCAAAAAAAAGAAAGAAAGAAAGAAAGAGAGAGAGAGAGAGAGAGAGAGAGAGAGAGAGAGGGAGGAAGGAAGGAAGGAAGGAAGGAAGGAAGGAAGGAAGGAAGGAAGGAAGGAAGGAAGAAAGAAACGAAAGAAAGAAAAAAAGGAAGGAAGGAAGGAAGAGAGAAAAGGACTTATATGCATTTCCCTGCTTTTATAAATTCACACTTCACTTATAGAGAATATTTAACTGCACAATGAAGCTGGACAGAGTACAGGAGGTCTCAGACAACTCCTAACCTCTTCCACTTTTAATCCTGCAGCAGAATACCCCGCATGTTAACATCAATGAACTTACAATAACATACCATTACCAAGTGGAGAACTTGCATCAGGACCCTGACTTATGGTACAGTATGTGGGATGAGATAGATGCATTGCATTGAATAGGAATGGCCCCATGGGCTCACATATTTGAAGACTTGGTCACTAAAGAGTAGCACTATTATGATGTGTGTCCTTGTTGGAGGAAGTTTGTCACTGGAGATTGGCTTTAATGTTTAAAATGCTCAAGCCAGAGTCAGTCCAACCCCTGCTACCTGCTGATCCAGATATAGAACTATATGTAACCTCTCTAGCACCATGTCTTTTTGACTTTATGGTTCCCACCTTGATGATAATGGACTAAACCTCTAAACTGTAAGCCATCCCCAATTAAATGTTATCCTTTATAAGAGTTTCCATGGTCATAGTGTCTCTTCACAGCAATTGAACCCTAACCAAGACAAGCATCATGCTTTCACTACTGAAGAATCATATGAAACAGACCTGAGAATATTCTGTTTTTACTTGATCATCTTCTTTATACCCTGTAATTCCTAGAACACCCTGGTCCTTTATTTGTTTCCATGGCATTCTGTCTGAGTGTCTGAGTGTCATGTGGGTGGAATGACATCATGCTTTTCAGACTGCCTTGTTTGGTTTAGCAGTAGTTTACATCAGCTGTTTCTGTTCTTAGTTTGATTACTAATTTCCTTCTAGCACCGAGTAATGACCATTGTCTTCATGTCCCACACTTTGTAATCTTCACACCTGCTGAAGGACATCTTCATCACTTCCCTATTTTGCCAATTATAAATAACTCTGCATGGGCACTGGGTTTCTACTTATTTGGGTAAAAACCATGGAGCACAATTATAACATAAGATATTAGGCATGTTTTCAGTTTGGTAGAGAATTGCCAAATTGTCTTGCAAAATGGTCTTACCATTTTCTATTTCCATCTGCAATAAATAAGAGTCCCAGGTGCTCCTTCACGCAACAGTACTTGACTGCTACGGATCTTGGAGAGTGTGACAGTATCTTGCTGTTCCAGTTCCCTGATGGCACAGATGGGGGGCACAATGTCTCTTATATATTCATTCATTAAGTGATGCCTTGGAATGAAAAAATGACTCTGGAAACAGGATAGACTGATGAAGAGAGTTGGTCCATTGTGAAGCAAACCATCTGCCTGCAGAATGGAGACACTCATAAAACCTCTCAAAGAACTAAGCGCTTCCAAATCCTCCAAATTTCTAATTGTATACATGCCAGCATTTTGCAATAGCTTTCAATTAATACGTGCAGTGAGAAAAGCATTTCACATGTGTGCTGAACATGTATGCACACTCCTGACCTAAAAGCTTTGGGAACCAGTGCTAAACAGTCCTCCATTCAGTCCACCCAGCTTGACATCTGAATCCTAAGCCACCCTGAAACACTCTTGTTGATTCGATTCCAACTTTTGTGGTTACCATCTAAATACCAGTAGGTATCCTGACTCATTAATGAATTGCCACATGATTTTTTTAAAAAAACAAAATTAAATCAAAGCTCCATCCCAACGCATTAGCAAAGTACCTGTTCCTAAACTTTTAACTGTTTTCGATACAGATTTCCTACTTGACCAATGAGGCATAAAATCAATACTCAGGATCTTATTAGTTTAAATGATCTGAACTTACCTGCTTTTTATTTTAGTGGGTACCTGAGATCCCAGCAGTAATCTATATCCACACCACCATCAATTCAAAAAGGGAAGTCTACCCTTGTCTACTTTGCCATATTAAATGCCATTTTGCTCATATCTGAAACTGTTCATACACAGCTTCTCTTGTATATGATTCAGTGTTCACTGAATTTTATCTCTAGGAATGCACATTAGTTTTTGTTGTTGTTGTTGTTGTTTTTTTGTTGTTGCTGTTGTTGTTTTTTTTTTTTAACTTAATTTTTAACTGTTCCTTTCTGGTCTTTCCACTTCCTTTTCTCCCCTTCCCTTTGTTTCCTCACCACCTCCCACCTTCTGTCTTCTCTTTCTATGCCCTTTGTTCCTATCATTCTCTGTTTCTTGTTCTCTTTCTCCTTCCTCATATCCAAATCTCTCCCGAAAGGTGTGTCCTAGTACTTTTATTTAAGTTCCCAAATTTCCACTCTTCTCTTCCTGTTTATCTTTCTTACTCAAATGTACTTGTTTTCAATTGACCTTTTCATGCCATTGACTGTAAGAGATTATGTCATGTTGGACCACACTTGGGTGTATTTGTGACTCCAGAGGCAGATGGAGGGAGGTAACACCCAACTTCAAATTCTCAGCATGTCAGAGAAGGTTCTCAGTTTACTGCCACCAGCTTTGATAGGAAGAAATGGAGAACACATAGGGCCATGGAGAGAAAACTCCAGGTAGCCTCTGGAGCAAAGAAATGAGTTGTCACCAGCAGTTACTACAAGGGAGGTGCAAGGAGAAGTCATTTGCTGCGTGTTTCAGGGAAGCCACCTTGGTCCCACTATCAACTCCATGGAAGCACCAGTACTTAGCACCTGCCCAGGGAGCTGCTCCCAAGGTGAATGGAGTTATTGGGACATCCCTAGAAATTTCACAGCCAGCCAGCCTTTAGGGAAGCTGGAGGGCTAAGAAAGATTTGAAACACATGAATTGTTCCAAAAGGCAGGGACAGCCCTTTAAAACTACCATTTTTATAAACTGGTGAAATAGAACCATATTCTACCTCCATGGTCTGTTTCCCAGCAACAAATTGGGCTTGTCACCTAAATTCTTGGACTTGAAGTTCTTTACAGGCAAGATCAAAGCCCCCAGTTCTGCTGCCTGCCTCCTGCATCCTCCCACAGACGCGATCTTAGAAAGGAAGGGAAAATATTATCATTTGAAATTAATTTAGCACTGTGAAGGTGCTAAGTGCTCTTCAGAATAATATATTCAAAACAACACATGGAAATAATAAAAGTCTGCTCTGCTTATTCCTCCCTGAGGCAAAAGTTAGATTTTTTTTTTTTTTTTTTTTGTTTTCTTTTCTGGTATCCATGTGACCTGTTGTTACCAGGATATGCAACGGTCTCCAATCACCTAACATTTTAAGCACTGGCATGAAAACACTTGCTTTTAAGTTTTCTACTTTTTGTTTCTAGTATCAGAGATGGGAGGCCATTTTTTGGTTGTTTTGGTTGTTTGTCTTTTAACCCATGCACATATGCAATAACAATTAAGGTTTAAAGGCCATGCATTTGAAAGACCAGGGAGGGTTTCTTGGGAGGACTTGAGGAAGGAACGGAAAGGGGGAAATTATATAATTACAATTTCAAAAAAAATTATAAATATTATGACTATCATTAGGGCAATTATTTATTTTATTATACATCTGGAGACAACCTGAAACAGCATGCCAAGAAGAGAGGAAAAAGGCTGCGAGAGCCCTGCCAAGTAAGTGTTTGCTTCTCAGTGCAAGGATCTGCATTTCATTCATAGAATCCAGTTTTAAATCGCTGGTTAATGGCGCTTGCTTCTCACCGACCTTGTGGAAGTAATTTTGGTGAGACAGAAAGAGACAGTCAGCTTTGGTGGAGATATTCTCAAAAAGTAAAATATATACATGCATAAAAATCACCTCTGTTACCCTGTATAATAAAAACAAATCCCAAATTTTAAAAGGTAAGTACAGTTCCCCATGATTGTAATTTTTGTCCTGGAAAGGTGTTGAGAGGCACATCCATGGGACCAGCTGACCAGACAGCCTGGCCCACTCAGTGCCTTCAGAGACAGTGGGTCTGTCTCAAAAATGAACAGAATCCTCAAAATAGTTAAAAAGTGAATGGTACCTCAAGAATGACACCCAACACCTGAGATTAGCATCTACATACACGTGTACACACATGAATACACACATACAGACATGGGGGGACAGGAGAGACAGAGAAGACAGAGACAGTGAGCTCTTAGACAAGGAAAAGTTGTCTCTAAGAAGAACAGCTGGAGACAAAGAGAACAAGAAACTGGATTCCTGGCTGCATCTTCTACCAGCCATAAGATCCCAGAAAATAATTTTTATCGGTCACAAGACATTTTTTGTAATCATAGAAGAAATCAGTCCTTCTATACAAATTTAATTTACTGTCTTGCTTAAAGCTTTTAAGATTTAAGTCACCATTATTAATCAGTAAACAAACTTCATAATAATGAACAGGTCTGGGTTTCTAAGTAGGAGGCTGGAAGTCAGTCTTAGGAGGCAGAATCTCCTCACACAGGAGAGGCTTCTGTCCAGAGGAAGTACGGTGGGTGCATTGCACTCTATGGGCAAAGGTGTGTAAAAGCCACTCATTTCTGCTTCTCCATCCTCCCCTGATACAAACATACAAACTCAGCCTGTGACTTCAAGCCTACCTCAAATGAATATAGGCTTATCTAAACAGCCCCCACCAAAACTGTGATCACATCTCTGCCTCCGAATTCAGTTCCCTGCCCTCTTGTCCAGTGTGGAATCAGGGTTCTGCAGCAGCCATCTCACTGACTCAGTGCTGTTTCCCTGACTTGTGGGGTATCATCTTAAATATACAGCTCCACTTCTTTTCAGAACAAAAGGAAGCCTTGCTTGAGTACATCGCTTTGTCCAAGCAGCAGCTTGCCCAGTGAGACTGCGAACCTGCCCTGTGCAGTGATTTAAATCCACGCTCCATCCTCAACGCCTGGGAAGAGTTCCTTGTCGTGGAATGATGTGCATTGTAAAGGACATATCAAATCAATAATGGCATTTGGGATGGGTCTTCCTCATCATTGTACCCATAAGCATTGTACTCATTGTCACCTAGCTTTGTTTTCTTGATTTTGTGTGTTTTAAAATTATTATTATTATCATCATCATCATCATTATTAACATTATTATTATGTTGTGTGCATGTTGTGTGCTCAGGAAAATTCAGAGGACAGTTTTGTTCAGTCAGTTCTCTTCTTTCACCCTGATGTCAGCTTTGGGGACTGAACTCGGACTACCAGGCTGTCATGGCAGGTGGCTTTGCATACTTAGTCATCCTGCCCATTGACTCTCATTTTGTGCTCTTACCATTTTTATTTGAATATCATCACTGTAGGAATCCCTGAAGCCTTCTTAGCAAGGAAAGACTTGGTTGTGGTTACATATTCTGGACAAAAGTTTCTCATGAGCTATTGGAACAGGAAGAGTAATGGAAGAACCTCCATCTTGAATAGATACTGCCGTCCACCTAGCTCTTTAAGTCAGTGCGGGTTGGGTGGTTGTGTCAAGCATCGGCTGTTTGCTGCCTCTTTCTGGCAGCTGCTGCAGAAGTGATTTTATATCCTGGACCATTTCTGTTGACAGACAGGTACATGCTGTTATCATATACCGTATCTGAGGGCTTTTCCTGGAGAAAAGTAAAGACAGCCTTTCAGAGTGCACACAGCTATGGCACTGAACCAACCAACCGTCTTTAAATAATGATACTTGTCATCAGCCTTAAATAACAAGCAATTCAACACCCAAAGAATGTATTCGCCCAGTGTGTGTGTGTGTGTGTGTGTGTGTGTGTGTGTGTGTGTGTGTGTGTTCTAGCTCTGGATCATTTAATTTTGCAAAATGTATCCACTTCCACCTGGAAGATCTTAAACATAGCCTCGAGTTCATCAAACAAGACCACTAACTCAACCTTACATAGAAGACAGCAGTATGGCTGAGGTTGTCTGCAGACACACAAAGGTGTGTGTCCATGTTGCCACTTAGCTGTCCTGTGTGATGCTTAGCATCCAGTGTCAAGCCTTGCTGTCATCTGAGGCCAGATTTCACTCACTGGGCATGCTTCTTTGCTCTCCAACTCTAAGGGTGGATCTAAGGGCAGGTTGTGTCCTTCCTCTCTGGAAGAGTGAAGGATTCTCACACCTCATCAAGGTCAGGTGGAGCTCACTCAGCAGGAGACAAAACAAAACAAAACAAACAAACAAAACAAACAAACAAAAACCCCAAATCCCAATACCTGCTGATTTGCCTCTGCTCTTGGAAAAAAGAGAGAAGACGAAAATCAAGCCAGCCAAAACCCCAGAGCAGTGGAAGAGGAGCTTGTGAAGATCCCTCCCATCCCAGGAACCTAATGACTGCTGGGAAGAGAATGTCAGTTTTCTTCAGGTACTCAGGCCCTGAGAGGTCACCAAGGCTCTGGTGGCTGTCCCTCACACCTGTGCATACAGGCAGCACTTAGTGGACTCACAGGATGTTTTCATTTTTAAAGAGCACATGAAAATGGGAGGGAAAAGTGGCAGGGAGATAACAAAGGAGTTGTGGGGAAGGAATGGAGTTTAATTTTCATCTAAACACATTATAAGCACATATTAATAAATACTAAGTAAAATTTAATTTTACCTGTATTTCTTTAAGTGAGTGTTAATGCCCTTCTTAAAATCCTCTACCAGCATCATAAGATATGATTTTAAATCCGAATCTTGCTTTTCGGGTGTGTTGGGGTATGCAGGACTTCCTGTGGTGGGCATACTGGGTTCTGATGATGCCCAGTGGTCTTGGTTTCTGTTAGTAAGATTCTTTCATTTGCCTTTCGCCATCTGGTAATCTCTGGTGTTAGATGTTCTAGCTGTCTCTGGCTGGAGCTTGTTCCTCTTGTGATTCTTTTAGACTCTGTCATACTCCCAAGAGACCAACTCTCTCCTGAGTCCCAGTGGTCAGAGCACTCTCTGCAGGCAAGCTCTCCTCTTGCAGGGAAGGTGCACAGAAGTCTGGAGCTCAGATCCACCTCCTAAGTCCTGGGGTCAGAGCCCTCCCTGGAGGCTGGCTCTCCTCTGGCAGGGAAGGTGCCCAGAGGTCTGGGTCTCAGCTCTGTCTCCTGGCTGAGGATGAAGGCCCGAAGGGACCCTGTCCAAGAAGCTCTGTTGCTTCTGCCACCCACGTGCTCTCCTGTGTAGACTGGTCTCAGCGATCCCAAGATTCTGGGTGTGCTAGGGTCTGCCTTTGCCCTTTGACCCTGTTGTTGCTAGCACAAGATCCTCTGGATTTTTTCTTTTTTTTTTTTGGAACAGATGTTGCATTCCACTCACCAGTGATCTAAGATCCTGGGTGTGCTAGGGTGCCTGCAGCGTGGAGAGTCCTCTGGGGACCTTGGGACCCTCTGCAGAGATCGTGCCCAAGATGGCACAGGGGTGGCGCCGACTGGAAAATCTAATTTTTATACAATAATTTGTTCATGGTTTTCTCCTAGCTGCTCCTTACCTCCCTGCATACCCAATTTCGTTTTCTAGCCCCGCAAAACCCAAAATGTTATTTGTTTGTTTTGAAATAATTTTTCAAAAGAAAGCAAAAACTCATGCCACCTACTTCTCACTTCTTGTTGGGTCTCAGTCATTTTTGGCAAGTTGACCTTGTTCTGTTGTTTGGATTATTTTTTGACATATCTGAATAAAATGCTTTTTGAATTATGTGACTTCACATTTTTGTTAAGGCCCCATCATTTGGTCCTCAAGCCTGTGAGATATATATATATATATATATATATATATATATATATATATATATATATATATGTGTGTGTGTGTGTGTGTGTGTGTGTGTGTGTGTATTCACACGTCAGTGAGTTGGGAAGAAGAAATAATGAGCCCAAGTTCACACAGACATTTTCTAAGGAAACAGTAAGGAAAGACAGCGAGGCCTCTTGAACCAGAAGCTCGAATCGGTTTTACTGTGGTTTCAGGGAGGGAAGGCTCGATGAAAATCCATGGGTTTATGTTGACTCTCTGGCCTGTGATGATGTTCAAAGATAAGCCATCTTTAATGGGTTATATTTATCTTGAACAGACAAGAAATATTTGATGGAGTAACACATTTGATGGATGAACATATTTCAACATACTCAGTGAGTTTATTTTCCATAAGATGAACACAAACCCAGAATTATTTTTAAAAAGCAAGAAACAAAACAAACAAACAAAAACAAGTAAAGGAAGAAGAGAGGAAGAAGAAGAAAAAGAAGAAGAAGGAGGAGGAGGAGGAGGTCCAGGAGGAGGTAGATGAAGACTCTATAGAACAACCCACCCCCCCTTTAAGCCTTGACCTCTGGAATTTATGGCTGCCTCTCTTTGCTTCTTGCTAACTGCCCAATCCTTCCTCTGCAATGGCCTCAGGGGGCTAACATTTCAGTGCTCATTTTGTAGAGATGAAGGAGATTAGAACAGTGTTCTTAGATAGTACAGCTAGCCAAGGTGGCAGCCACCAGGAAGCAAGACACAAGACGTGCCTCACTTGCTACTCACTATCTAGAATTCATATCTACTCCAAAACCTAAAGGCCCTGGCACAGTGCTCTTCCTCTGTTTACAGTAACTGCTTCGGGGTAAAACATGTCGAATCTCACTGCTTTTACAGGAAACTATTCAGAAAGGTCATCTGGTCCGTGGGGAAGATAAGACAGATTTGTTAAGATACAACGCAGCAGTCAGGAGTATTCATTTTGTTTAGTCCAGTAGCATGTGGGGGACCTTCTCAACAACGAGACCCTACCTAAGTGCAGACTGTAATCCAACTTAAATTGGAATAAATGCTCAGCCTTAAAAGCTATGAGTGAGAAAGTGAAAAGGGAAGACTCCAGGGACTCAATGGAGACAAACAAGGCAAACACAATGAACTGATCAGCATGTATATAAGCACTAATCAATGCAAGATACAGTCTTGACAAACATTATAGTAAACGTTAGTGCACCATCTGAGAATTATGTCAGTGAAAAGCCCCCACATACAGTTTATTTGTTTATTGTGTACCTTTAGGGTGAACTCCAGAATTTCATTCCAGTTGTTACCAAGTAAAAGATAGAGGGCACTTAACAACAGGTTTGCTCATTTCGAAGTTCCCAAGTAAACCAAAGTAGAAAATAAATTGAGGTTCAATGAATCAGTTCACCAAATAACAGAAGCTCTGCTAAGAATGGATGGCTGGAGCCTCGGCTGGATGGAGAGAAACTGAAACAGTGTGATAGACACACGGGGCAATGGATAATTTGGTAAATAACTGGGATTTTTTGGATTGTTAAAAAACACTTCAGGTAGCTATGAAAATAACAGGCAGTTCCTTGATGTAATATGTAAGAAGCTTATTTCATCTTTATGCTCCATATGTGTTATTAATTATATTATTAATATTAAAAATGTAAAAGCACACTAATCAAGGGCTCCTTCCCAACAAGTCATAATTAAATAAATGCCACACTCTTGATTGTGCTAAGGCCAATTAAATCTAATTTCTCTTCTGTTTCCATACATAGGCTGCAGCTGTACATGCTATGCAGGGGTAATTAATTGCCACCAACTGCCTCCTTTTAAAGAGAGGAATGTCTGAAATTGGTGGCACAACATGTGACCTGAAGCCAAACAGAACCTACTGCCGTTTGCAGTGTACATGGTTCTTTAATGACCAGGAGTGATGTGTTTTTCTTTTTACCAGCTGCTGTCCATGTTATCGGTCTCTTACAGAGAGAGAGAGAGAGAGAGAGAGAGAGAGAGAGAGGGAGAGGGAGAGGGAGAGGGAGAGGGAGAGGGAGAGGGAGAGGGAGAGGGAGAGGGAGAGGGAGAGGGAGAGGGAGAGGGAGAGGGAGAGGGAGAGGGAGAGGGAGAGGGAGAGGGAGAGGGAGAGGGAGAGGGAGAGGGAGAGGGAGAGGGAGAGGGAGAGGGAGAGGGAGAGGGAGAGAGATGGTCTATTTGTCTACCTGGTCTTCTTGGTTTCATAAATATCTTCAAACCACAACATAAAAATGTGGGAAGGGTTTCCCCTGGCCCCAGTGCTCACAAGAGCTGACCATCGCCTTTCAGTGAGATGCAGCATCCACCGTGCTGGAACACCTCAGCAAGCCCAGGCCAGGACAAAGGACTCTAAATGGTTCCAGGCTTAAATGAGTATGTTTCATCTTTGTTAGAAAACTATCTGGAGAATGTATTTGGGATAGAGAGCTATAGTTTTCATTATTTAAAATTAAACTTAAAAGAAGCCTCAGAGACCTTGAAACACTCAGGCCTAAATGGGATGTCTCCATCAAATCCCTCCAGCAGGACTCAGGGAATCTTGCAGAAGGTCCTGATCAGAGGTCTCTGTTCCTTAGGCTTGCTGTTGTTATCCAGAGGCTACATAATGTAATCCCTCAACCTCTTCTGTCCACAGCCTCTGCAGTGTTCTTCCGTAATAGCAGGTGGCTTGGAAACAACTCAGAAGCTGAGGAGTCTAAGTACAAAAGCCAGTCTCATTCTTTAAACTCAGCCATTCCAATAATGCACTGTCTTGCTCTATTTTTTTTAGATATGCATCCCATTTCGTTATTAACTGGCTTACTATCCACAATAGAAGTCACAATTATTTCTGTTCTACAAAGTCAGAGCTCTCCTGCTTCATGTGTGTAAGTTCAGCTTTTGTTTACCTCTGACCCAGCCTCACAATTTATAAAATTCGTACTTCATGTGGATGCTAGCTACCAGCATCCTCCTCAAAGCTCAGGGCCAGTTTGTCTCTCTTGGCTCATTTTGGATAAAGGTATTAGACAACAAAGGTCTATCAGTGGCCTCTAAGTAACTCCCCTATGTTGGAAGCTGGTGTTCTGACAGCTGTATTTCAAGAAGACACTGACTTTACCTCCTTCATGTTGATAGTTTACAAGTCACTGGAATTTTCTTATTATATGTACCTCCACCCTCAGTAAAGCTCTGTGAGAGTGTATTCATTACCAATGCCTACACATGTGTTTCTCTGTGGGCATACACAGTAAATTAAGATGTCCTTCTGAGTTCAGTAAAGCTGTACCCTGGAATGCTAGAGCATTTAACCACAGGTTTGATCCAACTTCCTTTGTAAATCACTTTGGGCATGTGCTTTCTGAAATCCGGGCATGAATTATTGCCTTATTTTCATACTGTGGGTATTGTTTATTATGGAAGGGCCATTAACCCTGTAAGATGCTGATAATCTTCCACTTGCTTGTCTACAGCAGACGATCATTTACTGTCACACTGATTAAATCTATTATGACAGCCCAGCTGGTAATGCACAAGGTATGTACACAGGAGGACCATGGTCCACGTAGTTGCTAGCTGCTCTCCAGCTTTCCACAGAAGAGTTTCTGTGTCTAATTTGATACTTTTCAAGTAAAGAACGAACATTACAACATCTATTTTACCTTCATTTTCTCACATGTATCAGTCTCCAGAGAGACCCCCCCAAAAATATTCATATAAAAATGTCGCAAAACAACACTTGCAATTATGTTTATTATTAGTGTCCTGAGTCTGTGTACTTTAGATGCCAGAAACTCTAAACTCGAGGTGTCTCCTTTACCACAAGCAATAAAAACAAATTTCAAGCTGACTTTCATCAAAATAGGCACTAACAGAATGCTACTCCCCAGCTTAGTTTTAAACCTCAGAATATCAGGGGAGCTTGAGTGGGGCACGCATGGATACATCCTGCATACACACGTCCATAAAGATACATTATAAATTACAGTTTCTACATACCGTCTCTATACACAGGGAGAAGCTGCTATAATTTAGTTATTTACTATGTACTACCAGTGCTGTAAAATGTCATTTTCTAAGAATACATCCGAGGCTTAAGTCAGCATTTTTATGATATCATCTGCACTGGGAAAACATTAAAGGCTCAATATTTAATAAACATAATAAACATCGCCATGAAACAAATTGTTCATAAACTACCTGTTTAATTTTTCAAGGTTCCTGAACCACATATTTTCTTATTAGTTGTGAGCCTGCTGGGTTGGAGGATAGATAGGGCCTGTCAGGGATAGAATATAATGTAGCGGTTTTATGAATTATTTCTTTGAGGGAAAGCCTATTACAGCTGACAAGAGGGTGATGATATTAGCCCATCATCATTCAGACGGCAACACCCTTCCCCCCCTTTCATCCGTCAGGCCCCTTGTACGGGGCTGTAAGCCACAGCGTCTTTGCACAGCCTACACAAAGACAAATTCTACTCTTTTTCTGAGTCCATGAAACATTTAGTATTTCATTTTGAATCATGGCAGATGACAGAAACAAATGGCCTAATGAATCTCGCTTATTGTCCCTTGCAAATCCGATGAGCTAAAAGTAAGAATCTCTGTCTCCACTCTCTATGTGTTTTTCCCTTCTTCACCCTTTTTGTTTCCTATTTGTATGTTCTTCCTCTCCTTGGGAAGATTTTGGCTGTATTATAAAAAGATACTGAAGAGATACATTTTCTTTTTTTTTTTTTTTTTTTTTTTTTTTTTTTTTTCATTGAACAGTTATATTTTATTTTTTTTTCCATTTTTATTAGGTATTTAGCTCATTTACATTTCCAATGCTATACCAAAAGTCCCCCTTACCCACCCACCCCCACTCCCCTACCCACCCACTCCCCCCCTTTGGCCCTGGCGTTCCCCTGTACCGGGGCACACAAAGTCTGCGTGTCCAATGGGCCTCTCTTTCCAGTGATGGCCGACTAGGCCATCTTTTGATACATATGCAGCTAGAGTCAAGAGCTCAGGGGTACTGGTTAGTTCATAATGTTGTTCCACCTATAGGGTTGAAGATCCCTTTAGCTCCTTGGGTACTTTCTCTAGCTCCTCCATTGGGAGCCCTGTGATCCATCCATTAGCTGACTGTGAGCATCCACTTCTGTGTTTGCTAGGCCCCGGCATAGTCTCACAAGAGACAGCTACATCTGGGTCCTTTCGATAAAATCTTGCTAGTATATGCAATGGTGTCAGCGTTTGGATGCTGATTATGGGGTGGATCCCTGGATATGGCAGTCTCTACATGGTCCATCCTTTCATCTCAGCTCCAAACTTTGTTTCTGTAACTCCTTCCATGGGTGTTTTGTTCCCACTTCTAAGGAGGGGCATAGTGTCCACACTTCAGTCTTCATTTTTCTTGAGTTTCATGTGTTTAGGAAATTGTATCTTATATCGTGGGTATCCTAGGTTTTGGGCTAGTATCCACTTATCAGTGAGTACATATTGTGTGAGTTCCTTTGTGATTGTGTTACCTCACTCAGGATGATGCTCTCCAGGTCCATCCATTTGGCTAGGAATTTCATAAATTCATTCTTTTTAATAGCTGAGTAGTACTCCATTGTGTAGATGTACCACATTTTCTGTATCCATTCCTCTGTTGAGGGGCATCTGGGTTCTTTCCAGTTTCTGGCTATTATAAATAAGGCTGCTATGAACATAGTGGAGCATGTGTCCTTCTTACCAGTTGGGGCTTCTTCTGGATATATGCCCAGGAGAGGTATTGCTGGATCCTCCGGTAGTACTATGTCCAATTTTCTGAGGAACCGCCAGACTGATTTCCAGAGTGGTTGTACAAGCCTGCAATCCCACCAACAATGGAGGAGTGTTCCTCTTTCTCCACATCCTCGCCAGCATCTGCTGTCACCTGAATTTTTGATCTTAGCCATTCTCACTGGTGTGAGGTGGAATCTCAGGGTTGTTTTGATTTGCATTTCCCTGATGATTAAGGATGTTGAACATTTTTTCAGGTGCTTCTCTGCCATTCGGTATTCCTCAGGTGAGAATTCTTTGTTCAGTTCTGAGCCCCATTTTTTAAGGGGGTTATTTGATTTTCTGAGGTCCACCTTCTTGAGTTCTTTATATATGTTGGATATTAGTCCCCTATCTGATTTAGGATAGGTAAAGATCCTTTCCCAGTCTGTTGGTGGTCTTTTTGTCTTATAGACAGTGTCTTTTGCCTTGCAGAAACTTTGGAGTTTCATTAGGTCCCATTTGTCAATTCTCGATCTTACAGCACAAGCCATTGCTGTTCTGTTCAGGAATTTTTCCCCTGTGCCCATATCTTCAAGGCTTTTCCCCACTTTCTCCTCTATAAGTTTCAGTGTCTCTAGTTTTATGTGAAGTTCCTTGATCCACTTAGATTTGACCTTAGTACAAGGAGATAAGTATGGATCGATTCGCATTCTTCTACATGATAACAACCAGTTGTGCCAGCACCAATTGTTGAAAATGCTGTCTTTCTTCCACTGGATGGTTTTGGCTCCCTTGTCGAAGATCAAGTGACCATAGGTGTGTGGGTTCATTTCTGGGTCTTCAATTCTATTCCATTGGTCCACTTGTCTGTCTCTATACCAGTACCATGCAGTTTTTATCACAATTGCTCTGTAGTAAAGCTTTAGGTCAGGCATGGTGATTCCACCAGAGGTTCTTTTATCCTTGAGAAGAGTTTTTGCTATCCTCGGTTTTTTGTTATTCCAGATGAATTTGCAAATTGCTCCTTCTAATTCGTTGAAGAATTGAGTTGGAATTTTAATGGGGATTGCATTGAATCTGTAGATTGCTTTTGGCAAGATAGCCATTTTTACAATGTTGGTCCAGCCAATCCATGAGCATGGGAGATCTTTCCATCTTCTGAGATCTTCTTTAATTTCTTTCTTCAGGGACTTGAAGTTTTTATCATACAGATCTTTCACTTCCTTCGTTAGAGTCACGCCGAGATATTTTATATTATTTGTGGCTATTGAGAAGGGTGTTGTTTCCCTAATTTCTTTCTCAGCCTGTTTATTCTTTGTGTAGAGAAAGGCCATTGACTTGTTTGAGTTAATTTTATATCCAGCTACTTCACCGAAGCTGTTTATCAGGTTTAGGAGTTCTCTGTTGGAATTTTTAGGGTCACTTATATATACTATCATATCATCTGCAAAAAGTGATATTTTGACTTCCTCTTTTCCAATTTGTATCCCCTTGATCTCCTTTTGTTGTCGAATTGCTCTGGCTAATACTTCAAGTACTATGTTGAAAAGGTAGGGAGAAAGTGGGCAGCCTTGTCTAGTCCCTGATTTTAGTGGGATTGCTTCCAGCTTCTCTCCATTTACTTTGATGTTGGCTACTGGTTTGCTGTAGATTGCTTTTATCATGTTTAGGTATTGGCCTTGAATTCCTGATCTTTCCAGAACTTTTATCATGAATGGGTGTTGGATCTTGTCAAATGCTTTTTCTGCATCTAACGAGATGATCATGTGGTTTTTGTCTTTGAGTTTGTTTATATAATGGATTACATTGATGGATTTTCGTATATTAAACCATCCCTGCATCCCTGGAATAAAACCTACTTGGTCAGGATGGATGATTGCTTTAATGTGTTCTTGGATTCGGTTAGCGAGAATTTTATTAAGAATTTTTGCATCGATGTTCATAAGAGAAATTGGTCTGAAGTTCTCTATCTTTGTTGGATCTTTCTGTGGTTTAGGTATCAGAGTAATAGTGGCTTCATAAAATGAGTTGGGTAGAATACCTTCTACTTCTATCTTGTGAAAAAGTTTGTGCAGAACTGGAGTTAGATCTTCTTTGAAGGTCTGATAGAACTCTGCACTAAACCCGTCTGGTCCTGGGCTTTTTTTGGCTGGGAGACTATTAATAACTGCTTCTATTTCTTTAGGGGATATGGGACTGTTTAGAAGGTCAACTTGATCCTGATTCAACTTTGGTACCTGGTATCTGTCCAGAAATTTGTCCATTTCGTCCAGGTTTTCCAGTTTTGTTGAGTATAGCCTTTTGTAGAAGGATCTGATGGTGTTTTGGATTTCTTCAGGATCTGTTGTTATGTCTCCCTTTTCATTTCTGATTTTGTTAATTAGGATTTTGTCCCTGTGCCCTTTAGTGAGTGTAGCTAAGGGTTTATCTATCTTGTTGATTTTCTCAAAGAACCAACTCCTCGTTTGGTTAATTCTTTGAATAGTTCTTCTTGTTTCCACTTGGTTGCTTTCACCCCTGAGTTTGATTATTTCCTGCCGTCTACTCCTCTTCGGTGAATTTGCTTCCTTTTTTTCTAGAGTTTTTAGATGTGTTGTCAAGCTGCTAGTATGTGCTCTCTCCCGTTTTTTCTTGAAGGCACTCATAGCTATGAGTTTCCCTCTTAGAAATGCTTTCATTGTGTCCCAAAGGTTTGGGTACGTTGTGGCTTCATTTTCATTAAACTCTAAAAAGTCTTTAATTTCTTTCTTTATTCCTTCCTTGACCAAGGTATCATTGAGAAGAGTGTTGTTCAGTTTCCATGTGAATGTTGGCTTTCTGTTATTTATTTTGTTATTGAAGATCAGCCTTAGTGCATGGTGATCTGATAGGATACATGGGACAATTTCAATATTTTTGAATCTGTTGAGGCCTGATTTGTGACCTATTATGTGGTCAATTTTGGAGAAGGTACCATGAGGTGCTGAGAAGAAGGTATATCCTTTTGTTTTAGGATAAAATGTTCTGTAGATATCTGTCAGATCCATTTGTTTCATCACTTCTGTTAGTTTCAGTGTGTCCCTGTTTAGTTTCTGTTTCCATGATCTGTCCATTGGTGAAAGTGGTGTGTTGAAGTCTCCCACTATTATTGTGTGAGGCGCAATGTGTGCTTTGAGCTTTACTAAAGTTTCTTTAGTGAATGTGGCTGCTCTTGTATTTGGAGCATAGATATTCAGAATTGAGAGTTCCTCTTGGAGGATTTTACCTTTGATGAGAATGAAGTGTCCCTCCTTGTCTTTTTTGATGACTTTGGGTTGGAAGTCAATCTTATCAGATATTAGGATGGCTACTCCTGCTTGTTTCTTCATACCATTTGCTTGGAAAATTGTTTTCCAGCCTTTCATTCTGAGGTAGTGTCTATCTTTTTCTCTGAGATGAGTTTCCTGTAAGCAGCAAAATGTTGGGTCTTGTTTGTGTAGCCAGTTTGTTAGTCTATGTCTTTTTATTGGCGAGTTGAGACCATTGATGTTAAGAGATATTAAGGAAAAGTAATTGTTGCTTCCTGTTATTTTAGTTGTTAAAGGTGGCATTCTGTTCTTGTGGCTGTCTTCTTTTAGGTTTGTTGAGGGATTACCTTCTTGTTTTTTCTAGGGCGTTGTTCCCGTTCTTGTATTGGTTTTTTTCTGTTATTATCCTTTGAAGGGCTGGATTCGTGGAGAGATAATGCGTGAATTTGGTTTTGTCGTGGAATACTTTGGTTTCTCCCTCTATGATAATTGAGAGTTTGGCTGGGTATAGTAGCCTGGGCTGCAGTTTGTGTTCTCTTAGTGTCTGTATAACATCTGTCCAGGCTCTTCTGGCTTTCATAGTCTCTGGTGAAAAATCTGGTGTAATTCTGATAGGCTTGCCTTTATATGTTACTTGACCTTTTTCCCTTACTGCTTTTAGTATTCTATCTTTATTTAGTGCATTTGATGTTCTGATTATTATGTGTCGGGAGGAATTTCTTTTCTGGTCCAGTCTATTTGGAGTTCTGTAGGCTTCTTGTATGTTCATATGCATCTCATTCTTTAGATTTGGGAAGTTTTCTTCAATAATTTTGTTGAAGATGTTTGCTGGACCTTTGAGTTGAAAATCTTCATTCTCATCCACTCCTATTATCCGTACGTTTGGTCTTCTTATTGTGTCCTGGATTTCCTGGATATTTTGAGTTAGGATCTTTTTGCATTTTCCATTTTCTTTGATTGTTGTGCCGATGTTCTCTATGGAATCTTCTGCACCTGAGATTCTCTCTTCCATCTCTTGTATTCTGTTGCTGATGCTCAAATCTATGGTTCCAGATTTCTTTCCTAGGGTTTCTATCTCTAGTGTTGCCTCGCTTTGAGTTTTCTTTATTGTGTCTACTTCCCTTTTGAGGTCTAGTATGGTTTTGTTCATTTCCATCACCTGTTTGTATGTTTTTTCCTCTTTTTCTGTAAGGACTTCTACCTGTTTGATTGTGTTTTCCTGTTTTTCTTTAAGGACTTGTAACTCTTTAGCAGTGTTCTCCTGTATTTCTTTAAGTGATTTATTAAAGTCCTTCTTGATGTCCTCTACCATCATCATGAGATATGCTTTTAAATCTAGGTCTAGGTTCTCAGGTGTGTTGGGGTTCCCTGGACTGGGCGAAGTGGGTGTGCTGGGTTCTGGTGATGGTGAGTGGTCTTGGTTCCTTTTAGTAAGATTCCTCCGTTTACCTTTCGCCATCTGGTAATCTCTGGAGTTAGTAGTTATAGTTGACTCTGTTTAGAGATTGTTCTTCTGGTGATTCTGTTACCGTCTATCAGCAGACCTGGGAGACAGATTCTCTCCTCTGAGTTTCAGTGCTCAGAGCACTCTCTGCTGGCAAGCTCTCTTACAGGGAAGGTGCGCAGATATCTTGTATTTGGACCTCCTCCTGGCCGAAGAAGAAGGCCCAAAACAGGACCTTTCTCAGACACTGTGTTGCTTTGGCAGTTCCCAGGTGGTACAGACTCTCACCTAAGCAGACTAAATTCCTAAGTTCCTTGGAGTCCCGGGACCAAGATGGCGACCGCTGCTGCTGTGGCTTAGGTCGCCTCCCCAGCCGGGCGGGCACCTGTCCTCCGGTCCGGAAGGTGGCCGGCTGTCCCCGGCCCACACAGGGTGCTGCCTCAGCGCCTCTGTGCTTCTGCCTGTTCCAGAAGCTGTCAGGTTCTCTGGCGCACCCTCTCACCTGTTCAGACTAATTTCCTAAGTTCGGCGGGTCCCGGACCAAGATGGCGACCGCTGCTGCTGTGGCTTAGGTCGCCTCCCCAGCCGGGCGGGCACCTGTCCTCCGGTCCGGAAGGTGGCCGGCTGTCCCCGGCCCACAAAGGGTGCTGCCTCAGCGCCTCTGTGCTTCCGCCTGTTCCAGAAGCTGTCAGGTTCTCTGGCGCACCCTCTCACCTGTTCAGACTAATTTCCTAAGTTCGGCGGGTCCCGGACCAAGATGGCGACCGCTGCTGCTGTGGCTTAGGCCGCCTCCCCAGCCGGGTGGGCACCTGTCCTCCGGTCCGGAAGGTGGCCGGCTGTCCCCGGCCCACACAGGGTGCTGCCTCAGCGCCTCTGTGCTTCTGCCTGTTCCAGAAGCTGTCAGGTTCTCTGGCGCACCCTCTCACCTGTTCAGACTAATTTCCTAAGTTCGGCGGGTCTCGGACCAAGATCGAGATACATTTTCGTAACCAAGTCGTTGGATTTCTTAACCACCCCCTTCATTTTTTGACTGGCACTTTCTCGACTACAGTATACAATCGCCTTTTGGGGAATGTGCATTTTCAAAATGTTATCGCGTTATAATATGTAAAGACACCAGAAGACAGGATCACGGGGGAAAATAACAAATATCTCCTAATGTCTTTGGGGGAAATAATCAAGTTATCAGAAGGCATTATGAATTAGGTGCCTTTGCTTCTGGTATTTACCGGAAGTTTAATCACATTTTCCATATTGCTGATTTGCAAGTGATTCAAGTATACCCAGTATCAGTGTTTTTTTTTTGTTTGTTTGTTTTGTTTTGTTTTGTTTTGTTTTTCTCCAGTTGTACCTGTTGTGAGCATGACATGGGTGGTGGGAGAAATCTACTGAGTGGAGCTGCTCCAGGAAATGGGTCTACACACCTCTAGCGTTCTTCCCTAGGCTTTTTGGTAGGCTCCCGGGCAGAGGTGAGTCCAAGGCAGTGCTGCTGACCAGGTGACCTGGCAAACAGTGCCCATCAAAATCAGATTTTCTCCATTCTCTTTGCTACACTTTTAAAGAGAAAGTCTTCTTCCAGAAACATATTCTGGCCCCTACAGCTGCCTCAAATTGAGTTCTCAAGGGACCCCACCCAGTTCACAGACCCGGCCCATACCATATAGGAATGCTTTCAATGCATTAGAGTAGGGAAACATGGACAAGAAAAAAGAAGTACAGAATCAGGTCTAAAATAAGGAAGATGGTTGGAGTCGTTTTTTTGTTCTTCTTTTTAAATGAATATTTTCTTTATTTACATTTCAAATGTTATCCCCTTTTCCAGTCCTCCCCTCCCCCAGGAAACTCCCTATTACATTTTCTATGATGGTGTTCCCCCACCCACCCAAGGAATCCCATCTCCCCACTCTGGCATTCCTCTACACTGGGACATCGAGCCTTCACAGGACCAAGGGCCTCTTCTCCCATTGATGACTGACAAGGCCATCCTCTGCTACATATGCAGCTGGAGCCATGGATTGCTCCAAGTATACTCTTTGGTTGGTGGTTTAGTCCCTGGAAGCTCTGGGAGATGGTGGTGGTGGGGGTCTGGTTGGTTGATATTGTTGTTCTTCCTATGGGTTGCAAACTCCTTCAGCTCCTTCAGTCCTTTCTTTAATTCCTCCATTGGACATCCCATGCTCAGTCCAATGGTTGGCTGTGATCATTCACCTCTGTATTTGTCAGGCTCTGGCAGAGCCTCTCAGGAGACAGCTATATCAGGCTCTTTTCAGCAAGCACTTCTTGGCATCCACAATACTGTCTGGGCTTGGTGTCTGTATATGGGATGGATCCCCAGGTAGCACAGTCTCTGGATGGCCTTTCCTTCAGTCTCTACTCCTCACTTTGTCTCCATATTTTCTTCTGTGAGTATTTGTTCCCCTTCTAAGAAGTTCTGAAACATCCACACCATGGTCTTCCTTCTCCTTGAGCTTCATGTGGTCTGTGAATTGTATGTTGGGTATTCCAAGCTTTTGGGCTAATATCTACTTATCAGTGAGGGCATACCATGTTTGTTCTTTCATGACTGGGTTGCCTCACTCAGGATGATATTTTCTAGTTTCAGAAACTAATAGAAGAGAAAGTAGGGAAGAGTCTCAAACACATGGGCACAGGGGGAAATTTCCTGAACAGAACACCAATGCTTTATGCTCTAAGATCAGGAGTTGACACATGGGACCTCATAAAATTGCAAAGCTTCTGTAAGGCAAAGGACATTGTCAATAGGACAAAACGGGCACCAACAGATTAGGAAAAGATCTTTACCAACCCTACATCCAATAGAGAGCTAATATCATATATATATATATATATATGTGTGTGTATATATATGTATATATATATAAAGAACTCAAGAAGTTAGACCCCAGAGAACAAAATAACCCTATTAAAAATGGGGTACAGAGCTAAACAAAGACTCTGGAGATCAGTCTGGTGGTTCCTCAAAAGATTGGACATAGTATTACCTGAGGACCCAGCTATACCACTCCTGGGCATATACCCAGAAGATGCTCCAACATGTAATAAGGACACATGTTCCACTATGTTCATAGCAGCCTTATTTATAATAGCCAGGAGCTGGAAAGAACTCAGATGTCCCTCAACAGAGGAATGGATATAGAAATGTGGCTCATTTACACTCTGGTTGGAGTCTTAAGAGAAAATTTGGGAAACTCCTACTCTGGATCTTTGCTCAGTTTTAGCCTCTTGTGTGCTTTGCCCTGCTTCTCTACAGTGGCTTTTCACAGCTATTAGAGTTGTCAAGTAAATTTTTCTTAATTCACCTATGCACAGTTGATCCTGATAGATGTTAGTAGTTCCAAACTCAGGCAGGGTCTGCAGCCAACAAGAATACTAACTTTGTGCTTAATAAGAAAGTAGAGGGGTAGGAGGGGAGAGTCTGATAACTGCTGCTGTAACATAGACCATGAGTGTTCCAGGTCAAATGCCCTTCACTGGGGAGAAAACGTTGATCAGTGAGGTTTAGAAGACACTCATTGTTAATAAATATAATTTCATGTTTTCATGAAGTATAAAATAATGTTGAGCATTCTTGTTCAAGTGAAACTTAAATTTCCTAGTTTTCTTTGACCCTGTAAGTTTCTTTTGGAAAGAAAGAGCCACAAGAAACTCTGGCTTTTAACATATGCTTTGAGTTCTTCCAACCAAATTTCTGATGATTGTCATGATTATGACTCAGGTTTTAGGAAGCACTGTATCAAAATCTTCTAGCACTTTTACTCTGCTCTCAAGTTTCTTGGTTCAAATCCATCCGCTTGTTACCTTTTTCCTGGTTGGTCTAGAAATTAAGGTTTTGAAGCTTCCAAAACCACCATTGGCTTTCCCAAAGAGAGATTATTAGAATTAAGTGATTTATTTTATAAATTTCTAAATAATAAGAAAACTTAATAGCCCACCAGTTTTAGAAATTGAGTCAGTTTTACAAATAGAATTTTTTGTTAAGTACATAGATCGATCCTTTTTGGTCTGTTGAGTCTGGTCCTCTACATGATCCCATTAGTGGATTATCTGGGTCCATCACTGAGCCTGGCTTATATACCAGGCTGAATAAAAGATAATTTAATTTGAAGAATCACTTGGCTTTACAGTTCTTCCTATCTCCTATGTTTTGGCAGTTGAAGGGTAAAGTTGTGCTTACAAAAGCAAGTACCCATGAAGGTACTTTCAAATAGCATAAACACAAAAAGAGATGCAAAATGGAGCAGAACAAATATTTTAGTCCTCATAAACTGGCTTTGATTATTTTTAAAAGATTTTATTTTATGTTCTGTGTATGTGTTTCTGAGTATATGTATGTGTATCACATCTGTACAAATTCTCACAGAGACTAGAGAAGAGCATCAGATCCCCTGGAACCGAGTTACACGCAGTTATACAGAGAGACTGTGGGTGCTGGGAATCCAACCGAAGTCTTCTGCAAGAACAGTCAGTGTTCTGGACCACTGATTCATCTCTCTGCCTACCTGAGTTAATTGTTTAAAGACTCAACATGTGAACACATCCTTGATGAGATGACTTAGTGTCTATGGTTTCCATATTCCTAAAATCAGGGCAAACTGATTATTTAATTATGCAAATCCATTATTTTTATGGTTTTCATAACTATCCTATAGTATTCTTTTATGATTTGGGTCCCAGAAACCTTAGTAGGGAAACAATGGAATGAACAAAGAACAGGTACACAGAGATACATGAGCACAAAAGGCTAGGACTTGATGAGCTGGGTTCTCAGAGAGAGAGCCTTCAGTGCCCTGGTACTCAGTGAGTTTATTATATACAGTTGAACAGGGAGCCAGGCTTATTGCATACAATGGAACAAGAAGGTGGGATAATTGCATACAGATAAAGAGCCAGCACTATTATACATAGCTGAACAAAGAGGGAGTTTTAGCTAATCTCAATAGAAACAGTCTCTATAGAGGAGCAGTCTTCAGGCTATAAACATTCGGGATGGGGAGAAAGCCACAGTAGAGGTTTTCCATATACATTATGAACATCTGCATTAGGACCAGAGGAAAAAGACTTAACATCCCTCTGAGTCTTACCCAGGGAATGCTTTGCACTCCCATGACACTGAGGTGTTGGTGTCTGTGCTCGTATCAAACACTACACATTTACTCAAGACTTCTTCACTTAATCCCTGCATTATTTCCTTAAGTTCCAAAAAAGAAGAAATCACACACACACACACACACACACACACACACACACACACACACACAGAGAGAGAGAGAGAGAGAGAGAGAGAGGCATGCACACACACACAAGGAGAGAGAGAGAGAGAGAGAGAGAGAGAGAGAGACCCACTGTGACATCTTTATTAACACTGAAAGAGTGTTGCAAACTCCTCAATCAATTGGAGTTGGATAAGGGAAATGAAATTTGAGACACGGTATTAAGTGTACTTGTTAAAGGAGAAGAGAGCACTGGTAATATTAGTTGAAGCTGCTGTTTTTATAGGTCAGAAATGGTTGAATATCAGCAAGTTCATGTGATTTAATTTAATTAGATGCTGCATTTATATTAAGTCTAAATTGCACATTTCTTTTAGAGAAAGGAGTATATAAAATTGTTCAGTGATGTCTCAGGCCCTGATGAGGGGTAGTTAGGACCTCCAAAACCAACATAAAATTTCATTAAAAGAATTCAATACCAACAGAGTTCAAGGGAAATCCCAGGAGTTTACTTACAGTTCTGGCCATTCGTCAACCCTTGTCCTCATAAGAGTTCCCTGATCCTCTCTATACCTTTCTGCTGAGAGAGAAGACCATGTGAGTCTTGTCATTTTCTGTGCTTCCCTGAACTTTGTAAGTTTTCTGAGTTTTCTGGGCCTCCTCTCATTAGCTTCTTGCATTTTATGAAGCCTCCTTCCTCCTCCAGGAGGACATGTTTCAATTTGTAGGTAATGGCTACACAAGTGTGCACACTCTATGTATCCCACATTCTAGTGCAAGATGATGTGTTCTTTTGAATGGCTGAATTCCATGACCAGGCAACAGCATACAGGTTTGAGAGGGACCATGGAGAAAAGGAGAGGTCTTCTTTCCTTGCCTTTAAAACAAGGAGTCTTAGATTTTCATTTATCACCTACTATTGCAGACAGTACAGCTAATAATAAGTAAGGAAACAACACAATAAAGTGGCCCAGTGCTTTAGATGCTAGTTTTGTTGCCTAATGTAGATAAAAATACCAACATCGTAAAGCAGAGTGGTGGAGGCAAGAGATGTCATTGTCTTAGGAGAGCTCGGCTGACCTGCCTTCTACTGAGATTAAGAGTCTAAATGCTGAACATTACACCACACCCAAGCTGAGAAAGTAAAAGACATTAGCTAGGATGCCTGCAGATCTTTTAGAATAGGAGGGACCATGTAGAAAATCAGAAAGACAAGAGGGGATGCTAGAATATTCATCAAAGTCTATACAATCCTAAGTGTTTTGATTGAACCAAAAGAATTTGTTGTAGCATTGGAAGAGTCTATTAAATATATTTGTATTGTTATAACAATTTGTACACTATTTATTGTTAATGATTCCATTTTTACAACCACGTACTGAAAAAGACAATAGGGCACTTCATATTTCACATGGTAACTTTTTCAAATCTGAGGGAGAAATGCATGGAAAAGGAGAGATAGTGAGGTTCTTGTTGAAAGGATGCTTCTGGAAAGAGGGTCCTATGTTTGGGGGGCACTAAAACAAAATTCAGTTCCTGAATGTCTAGAAACTGATCCTCATTCTTACTGTCCAACACATACTTTCTTTTGGTTTAAGATTGATTGTTCTTGTGATTTTGTCCTGTGAGTTGTTTAATATCTTTAAAAACAGTTTCCTGGATACCATAACGTGTTCATAGACCCTTAATAGGGTTCCCAACTGATAAACTAATTAGGATTAAATCCAGCACCCAAAAAGTGTTGTCTGCAGTCTAACTTCTAACTTTCAAAAGAACACCACTCATGGTGACATTGCTATGCGTGATGAGTTCTGTCCACTGGACTTGCAAACTTTATATGCCCCAGTACAGGGGAACACCAGGGCCAAAAAGGGGGAGTGGGTGGGCAGGAGAGTGGGGGTGGGTGGGTATGGGGGACTTTTGGTATAGCATTGGAAATGTAAATGAGCTAAATACCTAATAAAAAATGGAAAAAAAAGAAATTTTCCTCCACTTTCTGACTTTATCAAATTTTCCCATTTGCCAAGATCCAAATACAGTGTAAGCACTGACCTGAGAGTTCTATTAACAGTGCCATTGAAACCCATCTGGCCATCTTTACTCTCCCAGTAGAATAAGTTTCTGTTAAAGCAATGATCACACTGTCTTATTTTGTCTTACTGAACACAACACTAAGCTACTCAAGCCCTTACTGCATGAATCTCCATCTCTCCCATCTTTCTCAACCAGGAGTTCAATGTTCCTAATATAAAAACAACTTTATTTCCAAATGTCAGAACCGTAAAATCAATGAGTAAGATTTACAACACGATAGCACTGCTTAATCCATATTTATTTGTGTACAGTTGAAAACACTATTCACTGAGGAGCTAATTACTATTTCTGGAGGAAACTAAGAGTGAACCTCATCTCCATGATTAAAACACACAGAGCAATAGGTAACAAAAGTGTCCAGCAAACAAACTGTGAAAATTGTGTTGCACTGTAACATCAGACAGAATTATAATAACTAAATCTACTGCAGTTGTGGGACATCAGCATCTTCAAAATATAGTCAGCATCTTCAGACTTTAGAAATGAAATTTCAAACTGCAATACTTCATTCCTTGGACTTTCTACAACACCATCTTTAAATATATAATTCACATTGTCTTGGATACCTGGTGATGCCATATGATTTTCAGGACCCAGTCTTTTGTTCATTTTGTTGTTCACTCCTCATTTTATACTATAATTATAATCTTCATTGACCTGGGGATTTTTCAAAGGAAACACTAGAACATGTCTTCCTTTTATCAGCTGGTACATTGTCCCACAAAGGACAATTGTTAACTTTGATCCATATAGATTGCCAATTAGAAACTGCAGAAAAGCCAGACCAACCATAACATATCCCAGTTAGTATGAAATAAATAAAGTGAAAGACGAAATGTGGAAATATTTTAGAAATGTGTTAGACAGACAAAAGCCATAGCAAATATAACAAGCAGTCAGGTGTCGAACTTAAGAAATGAAACACAGATTTTGGCAGACTTTCCCCATTGACCAAAGCATCCCACTCTTCTCCCTCCATGTCCTGAGTAATGGCTGTCAGACCTAGCTAACACCTCTATGTGTCTGATATGCTCAGGGCATTTTTTTTGAAGAGCCTAAAAATTAAGGTCAGTGTCTCCATGCTTTCTCACCAGAGGGTTATGAAAGATGATGCCCATGGCCCTAGCCAGTTCACCTAAACTGCTATGTAATATTTCACTTTCCATAGTATATTGTCCATTTTTGTTCTGTTTTTCAACTTTTTCACTGCTATTTTCAATATTCTTTTATTTTTCTTCATAAGAATATATGACTTGACTATATATCTTAAGTTTAACATTATTGAACTTACTAATTTCTCCTCTATTGTTTTTACTTTTTAAGATATTATTCCATATTCTAAGTGAATTATTTGGTTACTAAAATGTAAAATGCTTCCCTTTAAGTTTATTTGCAGGGTTTATTTTTGTACATGGTATTACATATTAAAAATTTTACTATAACACCCTGCCCAATAGTATTTACTGAACACATTTTCTATCAGAGAAAGTTATGACCATTAATGGATATTTTTCAAATTATTTATAGTTTCCTTTCTCAAAAAAATTATTATGTTCATTCAGCTTTGTCTCAACACAAGCAATGATATATTAACCCATGGGTCTTGAGAGCTAACAGGGAAAACCTTCTTACCTGCTGATATTTATGTTTACAGATATCTGAGTGGAGCCAGCAGGATTTTTTAAAAGGTAAAGGTGTTACCAGAAAGCCTGCTGACTTGAGTTGGACCCCTGTGACTTACCTGGTGGAAAGAGAGAATTAACTCTGGAAAGTTTTCCTTTGACCTCCACACACACATCTGTCAGATACACCGTACAAATAAATAAATATCCCTAATCACTTCATCGCATCTTCTGTTGCCTTTATTTGCGATTACAAATTCAAAGAGTAGTTTTTAAATAGTACAGTCTGATCCTCTTGGTAGTATGTAAAACTGCAACTTATTTTTAAAAATATTTTATTATTATTTATGTGTGCGGGTGGGTAGATGGGTGGATAGGTGGGTGTACACACAAGTATAGGTGCCCACAAGAGCCAGAGCTATCCGATCCCTCTGAAACTTGAGTTACAGGCAGCTGTGAGCCATCAGACGTGGATATTAGGCACTCAATGAAGGTCCTGTACTGGTTCTTAACTGCAAAGCACTCCTTCAAGCTCTTACATAATTGAATTTGTGTATATTGAACTTATATCTAGCAACTTTTGGATAATGTGTCAAGTAGCAAATGAGCAAAGGAGATTTAATTCTGATAAAGTGGACCCTCTAGCTGCAGAAAAAAAATGGAGCTCAACAAATTATGTTTTGATAAATCTTGGGCTCAGTGGTAGAGTTACTCTCTAAGGATCCCACTGTGATCAAACAACAAATAACAAAATAAAAATGAAAACAAGCAAAAATGCCTAAGCTAACACAAACTGAGAGTTGTCATTAAAACATGATTGGAGACCAGAAGGGCAATGGGAATTCACATGCAGTACTGCTTGAAAGGCAAGATGCTAACTTGAGCATCCAGCTCATCTTAGGAGATAATTCAACATTTTCTCTCAGGAACCCAACAACCCAGAAATTTCCCATAATAGTCTTTATGCATGCATATAAAGAAATATACATGAACACCGATAGCAATATTATTCATAAGATTGCAGCATGGGAAAAAAATAAAAATTTCCCATCAAGATAGCATATTCACCTGCTAGACTATTAAACAGCAGTAGAGAATTGATACCTGTAAAAAGATGAGTTGGTTTCAAAAGCATAATGTTGAGTTTAAAATGCAAGCTCAGTTTGGTAGCATGTGATAGTTGGCTACTATCCTAAGGACCCTAAACCAAAATCTGGATGGCATCATTCAAAGCATCCAGTATTTATAATACATCTCCATATCTTTTCATTTTTGTTTTTTTCAAGACAGGGTTTCTCTGTGTAGCCCTGGCTGTCCTAGAACTCATTCTGTAAACCAGGCTAGCCTCGAACTCAGAAATCCGCCTGTCTCTGCCTCCCAAGTGCTGGGATTAAAGCCCAGCTACATCTCCATATTTAAAAAGAAAAATGGAATAATAGAAATGTTTAAGTAATGGATACCTCAAGAAATGAACCCAAAGTATAGGATAGGAGAGAACTGGGTGGGTGTGATCCATTAGAAATGTTTTAATTCCTATGGCAAATGCTGAATGCATGAATCTAACTAAATATACATATATTAGTATACATATATGCATACATATATATATACTAATGCTTTATTGGTAATATTTAAATAGAACATAAAACTCATGTATATCAAAATACAATAAAAAATTAATATTGTATGCTTGTTTTACCATTAACATAATTTCACACAATAATACATCACATGAAAAAAAATTTTAAACCATAAAATATCTGCTAATTTAGTAAGTACATAGTAAACATTGCTATTACCAGCAACTATTAAACAGACCATGAGCTAAGCTATGCAAAGTACCAGTGTGAAACAAGAGAAAACGCCCCTTTATTCATAGAGTATGCACTCTACTTTCTTCAATTGAGCAAACTTATGAAATAAAACTCGGAAAATGTACGCGTTTACACAGTTACCTGAAAAGGGAACAAAAATAAGTAGATGCTTTCTACCTTAAATCATAAGGAATTTAAAAATTGTGGACAATCTGAAACAAGGAATGACATTAAGCAAGACAGTGACACATGCTTCCAGAGCAAGCTAATTAATAGCAAAGGAAGACGGCGAGGGACAGAGGAAGAAAGATAAGGACTATGAGAAAACTGGAAAGTATATTTTAAAAGGCTGGTAAAATTTTACTTGCAGACAATCATCTCAAATAACAACAATTCTCTTGAAGAGTCATGTCCCTCCAATATTTTCATCTTATCCCACTTTCCCATGAAAAATACAGCTTTTGAGGGGACCAAAGGAATTGCTTAGAGACACATGCTAAGCCAATTATCACTTTGAGTGTTTAAAGATGTTATTTTCTATTTAATTTTTTACAATATGCAAAAGTCAATTGACTTTCCCCATTGATATTCAATGTTCATTCACTGAAGGTTTGAAATAATCATCCTTCCAATTTCATTGTAGGCAGCTACGGACCAGCTTAGCACAGTTATAAACACCAAGCTTCTGTCTGTTTCTTCAGAAACTCCATGTCAGCCCCCAGCAGCCAAACACTTGTTAGTGTTCACCATATCATCCCTCACAGAAGAGACTCTGGCATCACTGTGCTCAGGGTGTTAATGAGTAAAGACTCAGCTAATAACTGTGGAGAACTTGCTGACCAGGCAGAAAAAAATTACTGAAGCAGCCACAAAATGGGTTCCTCCCAATTTATAATAAAAATCAATGTTTTTCAGTAACAATGCTGTTCAGGTACATAAATGGAGATAGAAGGAGTAAAGAAATAGTGCCTAGCACAAAAACATTCAAAGAGTCTTACACCTTCAATGTAAAAACTTAAAAGTAGTATTTACTGGCTAAACTTAAAACCAGCACTTCTTTAAAATTTGAAATCATAAGAACTACACTGTTTCCGTACAAATTTAAATGTCTTACAAAATAACCAACTTTAGGTAAACTGGAACTAAGGGATCCCAAAGAAGAAAGAACATAATATTTTCAGTCATAAAATTGGTAAAGTGAAATGTTGATAAAGAAACAATCTTAAAAAATATATAAAAAGAAGCTTCTGGTTTGTTCAAATATTTCCAAACTATAATAAAGGATGAGATGGTTGCTCGGGGGGTAAAGCACTCAATCCCTAACATGAAGAATAGAGTCCAGATGTCAGGAACCTACCTAGAAGTCAGGTCTGTGGGATGTTCTGTCTGTAAGTCTATCTGTAAGTGTTAAGCCCAGTGTCGGAGAGCTGGTAAAAGAGGATCCTAAGCAAGCCAGCTAGCCAGAGTACCAACATGGCAAACTCTTGAGATCAGTAAATGACCCTACATCAGTAAAGGAGGTGAAGAGTGACAGAGGAGGAGAGAGGATATCACCCTTAGGCCTACATGCACACAAGTGCCTTCTACAATATGTACCTCTACATGTAGATACATATACATGTATACATTACACATAACCCTCAAACAAATTGAGGCACAAACCACATGGAGTCAAGTATCCACTGTGTTAATTAGTTTAGAATCAAATGGTTTTAAAAAGTAAGGGAACAGAAAAAGAGTTCAACATTCAAAAAAATGTTGAACTTTCAGCATGGCACCTGGAAAGCAATCACCAGTAAGTGGATCCAGTGTGGTAGGCTGTGTCACTGAGGCAGCTTCATATGCAGAAGGCCACCAAAGTTCTCAGCATCCTTTCCTCTGGACACTTCTTATGTCATCAGATAATTCATAAGTATAACATATTTAACATGATCCCTTACTTATTATAATGAGTTCAGAACTGATTAACATGAACAAAATAGAGAAACAATATAGGTATTAACATTGTAGGTATGAAGCCTACACGTGTACAAGATTTTCCAGTGGATGTGTCATTTAGGAGAAAGGACAGGTGGGTCAAAAGCCTAGAAATCCTCTTTCTAAGGAAAAACATTAAAAGCATAATAGCATGGTGAAGTTATCTAAAAGTAATCCATCTTTTATAGAATAAAACTCTCTTCACACACTAAGAAATTTCATCTCCCCCATATGTTAATATAGTCTTTGAATATAAAATCCAAATTAAAAACTAATTCTTAATAGAAAGCTTTTGTTAAAAGGCAACATTTTGAAATGCTGTCAGTAACTATCATAAATATTTGAGAAGTTAATATTTTAATCTTCAACTATAGCACAGAAAACACTTTTGGTGACAGACAGTGCTTCATTAATGGAGTTCTGTGTGTCTAATTGCTTTGGGCACAGTGAGCTGCATTATTTTGACACATGACACGCAATTAGTTTGTGGTCACGCGGCTAACGGGAGATTTTACACCTTCCCCCTTCTACGTTCAGAGTGAATAATTAGCATATTTTTTCTGCCTAGAATAATAATCAGAGCCTCAGATCCAGAAGTTGTCTAATGAGGTAAGATTCCAGTTGTTGACATTAATACATCTGACACATTTTTTCAGTTGTTAAAGTAAACCTTGTGCTATCACTTCATTTACCCTTTCCCAAGTGCCCATGGGAAACGGGAGTTACGTTGTTCTCAGCACAAATGATTGAGAAGAAAGACCCCAATGGGCATTTTATACCATTGCTTCACTGCTATGTACACAGTAGGCATGAATAAATATCTCTGATGAGTTATAGGAGAGTAACTTTTGATATCTTTTGCCATAACAAACCATCATCAGCATTCAAAGCATCCTCTATGTCATTCGGGCAACTTCTTAGAATTAAAGAGTGGGTTGACTTGCAGCACAATGTGAGGTGCAAACAGCCATCTCCATCAATCCCACTGTAAATACACTAAGAAATAGTTAGCATTAATGAAAAAGCCATCCCACATCTCTAGGACAGAGGCATGAAATGACTCAGCCTGCCCACTAATTAGTCAATACAATTCTGCAAGCTTTGGAGAATTTACACATTAACTCAATTGAGCAAGTGCTAATCTGTATCGTGAGATGTGATCTCAACCCTCGGAAGACAAAGACCAAGAGAAGAGAGTGTCATCAATAGTACAGGGCAGAGAGGTAAAAACACATCCATCAGATATAGTTTTTTTTTTTAACAGTAAGTGTATGTATGCCCAAATCCTTTCTAGATGAACCTAGGAAAACTGAAAACAATCACATCATTAACTTCAGTGAATGAACATCAGTTCTAAGGGTTTTGAGCAGTCATGAAAAAATATAATTTTAAAATTAGCTGATAGTGCATGCAGCTAGTAATACCATGGTTTTGTTATTATGGCACATAGAAGACATCTTACATGCTGAAGAGTTTATGAATATGTGATATATCCATGTGTGAAATGTTCACATATGTTGAAAGGAGAGGCTGACACCTGCAAGTTGTCTATGCCCCATGCCTACCCCTCACTTGCAAAGAAACAAATAATAAATGGTAAAGGGTAATATGAGTACAGTGCCATACATGGAAGACACTGCCTTCCAGCATCCAGTAATCCACCGTTAGTTCTATGAGTCATGCTGCTTTCTTATCCTGGCGTACCTTGGAACCACACTGCATAGCTCACCTTCACGGCCTCAATAGACCCAACTTGCACTGATTGATTAGATGTAGTTCCATAGGAGAATAGACCAAAGTGGAATGCAGTGCCCAGATTATTAGACTGGCAAAGACCTCCAGTTGCCACAATGACAGAGCCTCAGTTCACGGGCTAATCACCTCTAGCTTATACTGCATCTCCTCCTTTAACAGCACAGAGTCACAGCCAAACACATGCTCTTTAAAAGGAAGACTCTGGTGCCGTTTGCAGCATTGAAGTTAGAAGTAGGAAAAGACAGGTCTCAGCTTGTGCCTGTTAGTCAGTTTTGTTCTGACCTCTCTCCTTATGTGCAGTTTCCTTCACTTCAAAAGCTATTCTCACCTGCAACAACTCTCACCAGTGTTAAAGTTTCCAGAGTGGCTCACACAATGGTCCAGCCTGAGGCTAACACACTCACTTTCCTCTGGACCAGAGCTTGGATTCTAAGGAGAAGAGCAGACTCTTTGATTTCAAATTTTATGGTTAACCTACTTAAAACAGAATGTTTACACACTGAATGAAGAAAACAAAACACAAGCAAGACAGATGACTTGGTTAATAAATATATACCCCACAAACACTATGAATGGGCATAAAACCATACATCTTAATTGGATAAAGAAATCTATTTTAACTTACATTGAATTACTAGAGCTATTCTTAGGAGAGCTGGGATTCAAAGGAGAAACAACTTTAATTGCTACCTTTAATTATTATCATGTCGTCAGCACTAGCCAGTGCAAGTACAAATGGGTAATATAAATCTTGATAATGAAGAAAAAATATCTATTTATAAAATCTTATTGTATAATTAGAAAGTCTATAGGAATTAACTGAAAAAGTAATAGAATTCATTATTCTGATTTGATGGCAGAAAAATGCATTATCCTGTAATGATAGAGAAAATATTTGTCTGACTGTGCAATACTTTAGCTGATTCTGCAATGTTATCCCAATTTTGGAATAATATTAATAATGTCTATCTAGATAACCTACATATAATATTTTGCACAATATATACTTTTAAGATATATTTAAAGATCTGGTGATGCTCTCTCTAATGAGAAAGAGAGATATCAAGTTTTATAATGATCAATTTCTTCCCATACTTAGACATTTACTATATCATCAATAAAAATAGTAGTAGTTTTCTCTAAAACTCAGAAACAGACCTTATTATTATGTAATAAAATACAGAAGCAAAAGTTTCATAAAGGATATAAAAGATATTGTGACAAATAGCCATGTCAAGTTACTAATTCTTCTCAACATTAAAAGAATCCATTAAATTACAATGCTTATGAAATACATATAATTAGATATCTACACATATCAATGAAATAAAAATAACATATTTAAGTCCTATAACATAAAAATTTATAAATGAAAAACATTCTTTAAGAAATATTTCTAATAACATTTTATTTAAATCAGCATATCCTGACTAATGTCACTTTGGTATATAATCAATATAAAACTATCAATGGAATTTTTAAATTTTTAAATTTTTTCACATCTTGATCATGGTTTCCCTCCCTCTCTCTTCCCAGTCCCTTCCCACCCTACTGCTTCTCTGTTCCCACCTCCATTTTCCTCCTCTCTCCATTTCTCTTCAAAAAAGGGTAAATCTCCCATGGATATCAACCGGACAATTTTTTAATAACTACTAAGACTTTAAGAGCTTTTAGTAAAAGACTTACATTGAGTTTTATCTTACTGATTAAAAAATGAAAATAGTTATAAACAAATGCAATTTTATCAAACCAATAAGTCTCTGTACATCCACAAAACAACCAATATTGAGAGACTCCCAGAATGGAACAGGGAGGTTGGCATGATGTTCCTCGCATCTAAGGAGCTTCTGGTGACGGGTACCTGTAGGGAGCTGTAGAGTCAGGTTTTGGGGTGTGTCCTCTGGTAGTCAACACCTGAGGTTATCTAGGCATCACAAACTGGACTTGAGGTTTTTTTAATGAGGACACAAAGTTGGGGAGGTGGGGATAATACATCTGAGGGGTTGAGGATGAGAGGAGAATGGGATCAAAATGCAATGTATGAGAGTCTCAAAGGCTTATATGAAATATTTTTTAAATGAAGAAAATATTTTTAAACTGTTCATCTGACAAGGACTTTGGTTTAGAAAATATAAGTAACAACAAATAATTTAATTAAAAGAATGACTGAAGATTTAAGTAGACATCCATTTAAGAAAAAGAAACACAGATTACCAACAAATATATGAAGAAAATCACTGTCATTATTATCAAGAAAATATCAGGCCACCATTTAGATTAACTAGTTTCAAAAAAACAAAACCAAGTTTCTGTCCGACTGCATCCCAGTTTTATTGCTTTCTTTTGACTGACCCTTTGTTTTCTCATTTTTGTTTTGTTGGGGGGGTATCTTTTTATATTCTGCATATTAATGCTCTAATAGATATATAGCTAACAAAGATGTTTTCACTACTATGGGGACTTTTCTTTGCATTGATTGTTGCCTGTGCTGTATAGAAGCTTTTGGATTTTTTTGTTTGTTTGTTTTTTTGTTTTTGTTTTTTCGAGACAAGGTTTCTCTGTAGAGCCCTGGCTGTCCTGGAACTCACTTTGTAGACCAGGATGGCCTTGAACTCAGAAATTCACCTGCCTCTGTCTCCCAAGTGCTGGGATTAAAGGCGTGCGCCACCATGCCTGGCGAAGCTTTTGGATCTTATGAGGGTCCTTTGGTCAATTGTTAGCATTAAATCCTAAGCTAATTGGATCCTTTTCAGAAAATTCTTTCCTACATTTATATTCATAGGGTACTGTCTGTGTCATGGGGCACTGTAGCAGCTGCAGAGTTTCAGGTTTTAGACTGAGGTGCGTAATACATTTGAAGTTCATTTGGATATGACTCTAAATTTCATTCTTCTACATTTGGGCCACCCATTGAAAACTCAGAGGAAACGACCCACACCCCACGGTTTCTGGAGCTCATCGTTCCCAAAGTGAGGCAGCTTGTAGAGCTGCTGATATGCACAGATAACTTTTATTGTTTTCCCAAGCAAAACAAAGCCATTTTGTGGAAAGAGTGGCCAGGTGGCTCTCAGTCACCTGTCCCAGTGCCAGGTTCCACAGTGAAGAGGGAATGCATGTCTTAGGCACATGCTTTTAATCAGTACTTATATGAAACCACAAAATTGTAACTTGATGTTTTTCTCCCAAAGGAAAATGTTAAAAAAATGAAACTACCACTTCAAAGAAACTTAGACAATGATAAAATAAGAGGCTGGAATGAGATGGTGTGTGTGTGTGTGTGTGTGTGTGTGTGTGTTTGCTCAAATACTTATGCTCTATGTGTATTAGCCTAGGATGTTCTTTTATTTGAGTAAATTTTGGATCACTCAAAGACTGTGTTTTTAAAGAGTGAAGATTAAAAAATTCCTGGAAAAAAATCCTGGAAATATTACTTTATTACCTCCCTTCCTTTTCTATTTTCAAACATATTATTTTAAACTTACCAAAATTGTATTATGTATCATTTTCCTGTGATACAATGTTTCCCTGCCTCCAAAGCCATAATTCAGCATAAGCTTTACAACTGTATCTTGTTTTTAACTGAGACCTGTGCTCATACATATGAATTGTGACACAATGTTTTAATGTTTAATGGTGAATTAATGGCAATAAACATACACATCTCCTGAAGCGTCAATCACTTCTTTGTGCTAAGAACTTTCACACTTTTTCCTTGGTTACATTCTATACATGTAGTTTGCCTATGAATTTAATGAACTCGTTATTTTTTAATAGCTCAGTAGTACTCCATTGTGTAAATATACCACTTTTTTTTTTATCCATTCCTCCGTTGAGGGACATCTGGGCTGTTTCCAGCTTCTAGCTATTATAAATAAGACTGCTATGAACATAGTGGAATATGTGTCCTTGTTATATGTTGGAGCATCTTTTGGGTATATTGAAAAGCTTCTGTAAGGCAAAGGACACTGGCAATAGGACAAAAGGCAACCAACAGATTGGGAAAAGGTCTTTACCAACCCTATATCCAACAGAGGGGCTAACATCCAAAATATGCAAAGAATTCAAGTAGAACTCCAGAGAACCAAATAACCATATTAAAAGTGGGGTACAGAGCTAAACAGAGAATTCTCAACTGAGAAATCTCAAATGGCTGAGAAGCACTTAAAGAAATGTTCAACACCCTTAGTCATCAGGGAAATGCAAATCAAAGTGACCCTGAGATTCCACCTCACACCAGTCAGAATGGCTAAGATCAAAACCTCAGGTGACAGCAGATGCTGCTGAGAGTGTGGAGAAAGAGGAACACTCCTCCATTGCTGGTGGGATTGCAAGTTGTACAACCACTCTGGAAATCAGTCTGGCAGTTCTTCAGAAAATTGCAAATAGTTCCACCTGTGGACCCAACTATACCACTCCTGGGCATATACCCTTTCTCCATTTTTTAAAGTAAATATACGTTGGATTATGTTTCTGTTTTGTGTTTGTCAAGGACATGCTGGGCTACCTTACTGTGGGGTTTTCTCAGACCTGCCTGTGGTATAAATATGGCACAGAGACTTATATACAGTTTAAAGCTTTTGATCTTTCACTAGGGTAATCTCTCAGCTAGCATCTAACTTAACCTAACTCTCAGACCTGTATCACAACCGCTTCTGCTTCCATCTGTTTGTTCCTTTTCATGACTATGGATCCATGACTCTGCATCCTTTCTGTTCCCTGCCTCCCAGGAAGTTCTGCCTCCTTACTTCCTGCATTAGCTATTGACTGTCAGATCTTTATTATAACCAATTAGCAGTAAGACAATGCCCAGACCTTCTCTTATGTTTAACTGATCTTCATGTTTTGGGCATGAGTGGAAGGAAACGTATTTACAAATAAAAATGACAATACTGATATCCTGCCAGGAAGTAGTCTCTGCCTACAGAATTAACAATTGAAAGTGCAAAGACACACCTTAATACAATGCAAAGAAATGTCACCCCAATACTACGTTATGAGTTCAGTGCTACTCCTGGATACACAGAGTATACCTATATATGAGACTATATCTCATAAACAAAAACATGTAAATGATATTAGCATGCAAAGTTAGGCTCATGGCAACATTGTCCATTTACAAATAAAAGTTAATAACATATTCAGAAGGTCGTGGTAAGTGAAAAGGTCTGCCCTAGACAAGATAAATTCTGTTTTCTAAGAAGATATCATGTGTTCCTATAAATCAAATTATCATTTACTCAAATTTATCTAAGAATGACTCATCATCTCCAATGAAGTGTACATTCATGAGAGTAGTATGGGCTGGGGTTTCTTTAAAGAAGACTTTAGCTGGGCGGTGGTGGCACATGCCTTTAATCCCAGCACTTGGGAGGCAGAGGCAGGCGGATTTCTGAGTTCGAGGCCAGCCTGGTCTACAAAGTGAGTTCCAGGACAGCAAGGACTATACAGAGAAACCCTGTCTCAAAAAAAACAAAAACAAACAAACAAACAAAACAAAAACAAAAACAGAAAAAGTAGACTTTATTAGTCTTACCATCTTCCCAATTGGAAGCAACAGATATCAATAGTCTTTTCATTTTACTCATATTTTTTCAATTATCAATAAGTTAATCTAGGAGCCCAGGATACAATTTGTCTATTCCTGTTTTTAAGATAAGATAATGTTAAATGAATGCTTCCTGAAGAAAATAATGAAAACTTCAGTTGCATTCTATGCATTCTGGAATTATATTTTTCTTCTCCTAGAAAATGTGAAGGTCCTGATAAGCTAAAAATTCTCTTCATGAAATTGTAGTTACAGTCAGACTGTGATATTGAAATTTGACAGCAAGATATAGTCCTTTAAGCCAAGTCAATATATTGCAAATATACATGGATTATATTATGATAACTAAATCTTTCACAGTCTAGCTAAGCTTCTATTAGGAAAGCTAATATTTTAAATGTGAAAAGAATGTTTAGTCCTGCCACCCGGTATATTGGAAAGTCAGAGAATATTTGTTGTCATTATAGAACTAGTTTATCTTAGGTTGGTGAATATTTTTGCTAGAATGAAAAAGCCACAATCAAACATTACTTTGAGCCAGAAATATTTTCATGCTCTAGGCTTTGTTGTTTATCAGTACATGTCTTTTGAGGCCTTGACATGTCATTTATCTAAATTGAGAGATGGTATAAGTGTAAGATGCACAGTAGATCTCAATGAGTTCATTTGAAATAACCTTGTCATATTTAAAAAGTTTCATATTGACTATATATTGAAATTATAATATTTTGGGTCTATTGGTTTACATCCACTATATCAAGGCATGCTCAACCAAGGGAGTACATAGATCTGAAGTTAAGGGACACTGAGTTAGAAGTAGCAGTCTCCATTCAAATAATAAATGTGGATTACATGTTATAGAAGTTCTCATTCATTCCAATATCAAGAACTTGGATTCAAATCCTTTACCAACTGAATAATCTTGGCTACATACTGTAATGCCATCAAGTATCAATCTGTTTTTATGTGCACTAAGTAAGATAACAATTCAAAGTACAGGTATTATTACGAGAGGTGAGGTAATATACTCAAAATGCTTATCTTATCCTTGCTTTCCATCCAACAATCATCATAACACTTGTATCTGAGTAAGTCTGGTTTATTGCTCATTACAGTGGAACATAACATACAACAGGGGCATCTGTGGACACCTTAGAAATGAGGATAAATGATCTATTACAGAATTCGAGCTTTGAGTTGGGACTTGAGAGACTCAAACAAACAGTGGTTACTCTTGGGAAGGGGTGGTGTCACTAAGAAGGGACACACATACACATTTGTAAAGGGAAACCCCAGTAGTTCTTAATATTTTACAGAGTCTAAACATGGGAGTATTTGGCATTCCAGAGAGCAATCTCATCTTTGACCACTCTTAGACAAAGTTGTATAAAGGACTTTGTGTCCTGGTCTCAGAGGACCTTGTATAATGATAGGAAGATTTAGCATGCTCAGCAGGAGGTGAGCATGGCCCTGGAAGGTGTGTCAGCTCAACTGCTGGATGTCAAGATCTGCTTTTCAAACTTTGTATTTATTTTATTCCTCAAATTGTATCTGATGGACAGCAAGCATGCAGCAAATATACCAAGTTGTTTTTTTAATACACATGTCAAGCAAGAGGAGAGTTTATGACTATTCTAAGAACTTCTATTGTTTAGCTGCCAGGTAGTGGATGAAGAGGTTGTGATGGAATCTAAATAAAGATCACCAGAGAAATAGAAAAAGAAATAGAAAGCAAGCAAGATGTGACGTCACTAAGTTGAAGGAAGAAAATCTGTCAAGGAGGAAAAGAAAGTGAATAGCTGTCAGATTTAACTAGGAATGTAGGGAAGATGGATCCAAAACCTAGAGTAGCAGGGAGGTCAGGAGAACAGGATCAGTGGAATAAAACAATGAAGGTCAGGCTTGTGGAACAGAAGAGAGATAAAAGTTAGCTGGTGAGGTGGCTCAGCAGGTAATGGTGCATGCAACCAAGCCTGAAGACCTGAGCTCAATCCCTGGGATCCACAGAGCAGAAGGAGAGAACTGACTCTTTTAAGTGTTCTTGGTGTCCACATATGAACCCTGGCATGCATGTGTTCCCTCCCCACACACATGGATATATACATAAAATCAATAAATGTATGTAATAAAAATTTTAGAGTGGTAATAACTCATATAGGAAGAAGTAAAGTTATTTTCTGGATTGGATGAGGAGTATCCCAACCATTTTTAGCATTTAAATTATTTTTATGTTTAGTTGTTCACAGTTTTATTCAACTGCAAGAGGTTAAACATATAGCAAACACAAGAAAGGCTGGTAAGGAAGGGTTCTGGGAAATGGTAGAAGGGTGAAATGAAGAATAAATATTATAAACAGGAGTTTAATTGTGGAATATTTTGCTAGTTTTTGGTCCCATTCATGGTATTAGTCACAATTATTTAAGATAGAAAAAAAGTGTTGAATGATTTTAAAATTCTAAATAGCAAAGTTATTTTATTTCAGAACAAAACAACATAATGTATGTGATGAAGTGGGGAATTTCAAAACCAGAACCACAGGCATTATGAGAATTTAACTCAATAGCCACCCCCCCAAAAAAAACCCCAAAGGCATGGATTTGAACTCCAGCAGTGAGCATCAGGATGGAGAAGAGAGGAATCTGTGAGTGCCCTCTGTCATTGCCAGATGCATTTGAGCATCAACGAGGCAAGTGGCTTGGCATAGAGGATATCTGGGATTTATACTTTTTCTAAAACAGGACAGTGAGATCAGAAAGATAACATCATGCTCACTCTATAAGACATGCAAAACAAAAGCAGCACATCAGGGGATGAAGGAGACAAGTATTTGCCATTTCAGATATTCAACAAATTTCCTCAATTTCGTGCTTACCTTTTAAGCCTTACTACACACACACACACACACACACACACACACACACACACACACACACATATCTTAATATATCTATTATCATATTATTATTTATTATCACTATTAATAATTAATGCATTAATTATTAATTAATTGATAATGAATAATATAGTGTTTAATATCTTTGTTACTTAAATATATATTTCACATATTAAACAGTAGAATTAGGACAATAGAATTATTTGATGTAGTTTTGAACAGAAGAATAAGGGCCAAAATATTAAACTACAGTATCCCTAACCTCAGAACAAAGCAAATTTTAATAACTAGTTTTTTTCTATGTGGGTCAATTTGTGGTAATGGTCAGTGGAATTGGAAAGTAAACCCATGTCTCCAATCACAGCCTCGAGGGAATAACACATGGTTGGTTATTTGAATACAAAGCTGGTTGTTGCTATTTCAACACACAGAAAGTGGAATTCCACAGATTTCTTTAAAACTATGTTATGTCAGAAATCATACTTTGCCCTGGAGAACCTTCTAGACTTATGAAAACAAGCTCACGTTCATCCTTGCCAACATGAGGAAAATCACATCCTGCTCATGGTGTTGTGACGAGTAAGAGAGGCAAGCTTGAGGGTGCCTGCCATGAAGACTTGACACATCTTTTCATCATGCTAAAGAGTGAGCTGAGAGTCATCGTAAAGAGACACAATGGCCTAAAATTAGTTTCTACTTCTTATGCTATGTTGGGAATATTAAGTCATATGTATTGCATTGCTTTTAAGAAACCTTAAGCATGGGTAAGTTTCAATGATCTGACTCTACAAGCCAGAGACAACATTTTATCTCTAGGCTATAGTTATGTTGAAGAATCTATGCAGTCTAAACAAGTGGTCTGTTCTATGGGGTCATGCTGCCCTCAGTCTGGATAAATTAGGGTTTTAGTAAAGTACTGCATCTCTGCCCTATGCATGACCTTTTTCTTAAAAGCATAGCTTTTAATAACCATTTTTATTAGAAAAAGTTGACAGAAATAGATAATTAAGGCAAAAGTCAAAAAGTAAGAGATTCACAAAAAGACGGTACCTGCTGTGTATTTTCAGTGTGGTTCATGGTTAAATGCAGATTCCAACAGAGGCTACGTGTAAGCCTGTTAGCAGTCATCTGTAAAGCCCAATCCTTTTAAACAATCCCAGGCAAAGAGTGGGGATACAACTTCAAATAAGCATTGCTCCTTAGGGAAATCATTGACCAATGTTGATTTTGGTGATCTACTGTGGGTGAATTGTCATAAAAGGCTTGCAAAGTTTTTGTCATGATTCCAAACCACTCATGAATCTTCCGTGCAACAATATGTGGTAAGTATTTAGTAATTCTTAACCAACTGTACTGTAAAAATCATTTAAGAAGTATGATCAATGCACAGAGCAATTCTTGTATGACAGCTTTTCCCTCATACAAGCAATGCCTACAGAATCAAACTAATAAGATTATTATCCCTAGAAGATTATTCTCAGAAGAGGGAGAAGAAAATGGGTGGGAGGCTGTAACTCTCCTGTCTTAGCAAACTTACCTTTCTTTACAAAGATTACATCTTTCAGCTTCATTGTTCATTAAGAAAGTGGTGAACTCTAGGGAATATTCCAGAAGTATTTAAACCTTATTTGGTTCTTGGGGAGCAAAGAAGAAACTTATACTAAGCTGTAATAAAGCAGATAAATATGCTACCTCTTGTTCCATTCATCTGCTAGCACTTCTGTGGGAGTGAACATGTTTCCACTGTTTCTATTTCGATATACTGCAAATGGGCAGTGAGATATTTTCATTCAATGGCAGGCTTTTCTTCGGGTTATAGATGCAAATCAGTTTTTTTTATTTTTTATTGGATAGTTTCCTTATTTATATTTCAAATGTTATCTCCTTTCCTGGTTTCCCCCGCCAAAATCTCCCTATCCTCTTCTCCTCCCCCTGCTCACCTACCCACCCACTCCTGCTTCCTGGCCCTGGCATTCTCCAACACTGGGACACAGAGCTTTTCTAGGACAAAGGGTCTCTCCCCACATTGATATCTGACTAGGCCATCCTCTGCTGCATATGCAGCTGGTGCTATGAGTCCCATCATGTGTGCTCTTTGGTTGGAGGTTTAGTCCCTGGGAGCTATGGGGGTACTGGCTAGCTCATATTGTTGCTCCTCCTATGGGGCTGCAAACCCCTTCAACTCCTTAGGTCCTTTCTCTAGCTCCTTCATTGGGGACCCTATGCTCAGTCCCATGGTTGGCTGTGAGCATCCACTTCTGTATTTATCAGGCACTGGCAGTGCCTCTCAGAAGAGAGCTGTATCAGGCTCCTGTCAGCAATCACTTGTTGGCATCCACAACAGTGTCTGGGTTTGGTGATTATATATGGGATAGATCCCCAGGTAAGTCAATCTCTAGATGGTCATTTATTCAACCTCTACTCCACACTTTGTCACTGTAACTTCTTCCATGGGTGTTTTGTCCCCCGCTTCTAAGATGGATCAAAGTATCCACACTTTGGTCTTCCTTCTTCTTGAGTTTCATATGGTTTGTGAGTTGTATCTTGGGTATTCGGAGCTTCTGGGCTTCTGGGCTAATATCCACTTATCAGTGAGTGCATATTATGTGTGTTCTTTTGGGATTTGGTTATCTCACTCAGGATGATATCCTCCAGATCCATCCATTTGCCTACAAATTTCATAAATTCATTGTTTTGGGGGGATATATATTTTTAATAGCTGAATAGTACTCCATTGTGTAAATGTACTACATTTTCTGTATCCATTCATCTGTTGAGGGACATCTAGGCTCTCTACAGCTTCTGGCTATTATAAATAAGGCTGCTATGAACATAGTGGAGCATGTGTCCTTATTACATGTTGGAGCATCTTATGAGTATATGCCCAGGAGTGGTATTGCTGGGTCCTCAGGTAGTACTATGTCCAATTTGCTGAGGAAATGCCAAACCGATTTCCAGAGTGGTTATACCAGCTTGCAATCCCACCAACAATGGAGGAGTGTTCCTCTTTCTCCACATCCTCACTAGCATCTGCTATCACCTGAGTTTTTTATCTTAGCCATTCTTTTTTTTCCTATTTTTTATTAGGTATTTAGCTCATTTACATTTCCAATGCTATACCAAAAGTCCCCCATACCCACCCACCCCCACTCCCCTACCCACCCACTCCCCCTTTTTGGCCCTGGCGTTCCCCTGTACTGGGGCATATAAAGTTTGCGTGTCCAATGGGCCTCTCTTTCCAGTGATGGCCGACTAGGCCATCTTTTGATACATACGCAGCTAGAGTCAAGAGCTCCGGGGTACTGCTTAGTTCATAATGTTGTTCCACCTATAGTGTTGCAGATTCCTTTAGCTCCTTGGGTACTTTCTCTAGCTCCTCCATTGGGAGCCCTGTGATCCATCCATTAGCTGACTGTGAGCATCCACTTCTGTGTTTGCTAGGCCCCGGCATAGTCTCACAAGAGACAGCTACATCTGGGTCCTTTCGATAAAATCTTGCTAGTGTATGCAATGGTGTCAGCGTTTGGATGCTGATTATGGGGTGGATCCCTGGATATGGCAGTCTCTACATGGTCCATCCTTTCATCTCAGCTCCAAACTTTGTCTCTGTAACTCCTTCCATGGGTGTTTTGTTCCCACTTCTAAGGAGGGGCATAGTGTCCACACTTCAGTCTTCATTTTTCTTGAGTTTCATGTGTTTAGGAAATTGTATCTTATATCTTGGCTATCCTAGGTTTTGGGCTAATATCCACTTATCAGTGAGTACATATTGTGTGAGTTCCTTTGTGAATGTGTTACCTCACTCAGGATGATGCCCTCCAGGTCCATTCATTTGGCTAGGAATTTCATAAATTCATTCTTTTTAATAGCTGAGTAGATCTCAGGGTTGTTTTGATTTGCATTTCCCTGATGACTAAGGATGTTGAACACTTTTTTAAGGTGCATTTCAGCCATTCCTCAGTTGAGAATTTTTAGCTCTGACCTTATATCTAATAGGGTTATTTGTTTCTCTGGAGTCTAATTTCTTGAGTTTTTTGTATATATCGGATATTAACCCTCTATTAGAAGTAGGATTGGTGAAGATCTTTTCCCAATCTTTTGGTTGCCATTTTGGCTTATTGACACTGTCCTTTGCCTTACAGAAGCTTTGCAATTTTATGAGGTCCCATTTGTTGATTTTTGATCTTACAGCACAAGCCGTTGCCGTTCTGTTGAGGAATTTTTCCTCTGTGCACATATCTTCTAGGCTCTTCCCCCACTTTCTCTTCTGTAAGTTTCAGTGTATCTGGTTTTATGTGAAGGTCCTTGATCCACTTGGACTTGAGCTTTGTACAAGGAGATAAGAATGGATCTATTTGCCTTCTTCTACATACTAACCACCAGTTGAGCCAGCACCATTTGTTGAAAATGCTCTTTTTTCCACTGGATGGTTTCAGCTCCTTTGTCAAAGATCAAGTGACCATATATGTGTGTGTTCATTTCTGGGTCTTCAATTCTATTCCATTGATCTACCTGCCTGTCACTGTACCAGTACCATGCAGTTTTTATCATTCAGTAGTAAAGCTTGAGGTCATTCCACCAGAGGTTCTTTTATTGTTGAGAATAGTTTTCACTATCCTGGGTTTTTTGTTATTCCAGATGAATTTGGAAATTGCTCTTTCTAAATCTATGAAGAATTGAGTTGAAATTTTGATGGAGATTGCATTGAATAGGTAGATAGCTTTTGCCAAGATGGCCATTTTTACTATATTAATCCTGCCAATCCATGAGCAATGGACATCTTTCCACCTTTTGAGATCTTCTTCAATTTCTTTCTTGAGAGACTTGAAGTTCTTATCATACAGATCTTTCACTTGTTTAGTTACATTCACACCAAGGTATTTTATATTATTGTGACTATTGTGAAGAGTGTCGTTTCCCTAATTTCTTTCTCAGTGTGTTTATCCTTTGTGTAGAGGAAGGCCACTGATTTGTCTGAAATAATTTTATATCCAGCCACTTTGCTGAAGTTGTTTATCTGGTGGAATTTTGGGGGTCACTTAAGTTTTATCATATCATCTGCAAATAGTGATATTTTGACTTCTTCCTTTGCAATTTGTATCCCTTTGATCTCCTTTTGTTGTCTAACTGCTCTGGCTAGGACTTCAAGCACTATATTGAATAGGTAGGGGATGCAAATCCTTTTAATCCCAATCCCTACAGCCCCAGAAGGAGTTGTGGGGAAGGAGGTTGAGCATATACTGATCATTGAGGGCTGTGGGATTTTCTTGTCGATCTATGCCAACTTTGATCTGTGTAATTTTTCTCCATGAATGAATGATCCACAAAAGCCATAGGATTTAGAGTTAGAAACAGTTATTTCACATCTTTCCTTTATCTCAACATTGTGACACCCAGAAAATATGCACTTTTTGTTCTTTTGTTTATTTAATTAAAAAAACAGTAATAACAATAACTCCTTTGTACAAACTTAATAACAGTACTTACTGTCTTAGTCAGAGTTTCTATTCCTGCACAAAAAAATCATGACCAAGAAGCAAGTTGAGGAGGAAAGGGTTTATTCAGCTTGCACTTTCCACACTGCTGTTCATCACCACAGAAAGTCAGGACTGGAACTCAAGCAGGTCAGGAAGCAGGAGCTGATGAAGAGGCCATGGAGGGATGTTTCTTACTGGCTTGCTTCCCCTGGCTTGCTCAGCCTGCTCTATTATAGAACCCAAGACAACCAGCCCAGGGATGGCACCACCCACAAGGGGCCCTTCCCCCTTGATCACTAATTGAGAAAATGCCCCATAGCTGTATCTCATGGACACACTTCCCCAACTGAAGCTCCTTCCTCTGTGATAACTCTAGCTTGTGTCAAGTTGACCACACAAAACCAGCCAGTACAACTTACCTTGTATTATGCATTGTTGTTGTTTGAGATAGGGTCTTACTATACAGTACAGGCAGACGCCCACCTCAAGCAGTTCTTCTACCTCGATTTCCCTTGTGTTGAGATGAAGGGTGTAATCCACCATGCCTGGCTAATTTGTAGAGATTAAAAAGTGGCTCTTACTCTCATGCCTGCCCCTTCTCTCCTTGCTTCTTCTCCCTTTCTCCCCATCCCCTCCCACCTCTCTCCACATGTTCCTGGCCTGCCTTCTCTCCTTCCCTCTGCTCCCCTCCCCTCCCCTCCCCTCCCCTCCCCTCCCCTCCCCTCCTCTCCTCTCCTCTCCTCTCCTCTCCTCTCCTCTCCTCTTTTCTTCTCTTCTTTCCTCTCCTCTTCTTTTTGCTCTCCCCCTCTCTTTCTCTCTCCATCTCTACTCCTTATTCAACTCTCCTTCCCATGACCTAAATGAACTCTATTCCATACCACAAAAACAAAACAAAACAAAAGAAGGAATTAAAAAGTTCTTGTGTGCTAATACAGTAGATGTTCAATATGTTTTAGTCATTCGTTCATTCACTCAACATGTTTCAAATGAGTCTATGTAGCACAGATTAGCCACAAACTTGCCAGCCTCTGCATCCTAAATTCTAGCATCACAAGCTGTGCTATTATTCCCAGCTCCATTGCTTTTAATTAAAAATAATAGCTTTCTAACAATGGCAACTCAGACAACGCAGCTGTCAAGAACAGGAGCCCTCCTCGTGCATTTCATTCAAAGGATCCCTGAAACCAGTTCACCTGTGTGTCATGAAAAGTAAAAGAAAACCAGGGATAGACCATAGAATATAATTTATATATGATGATAAAGAAAATGTCTGACACTTCTATAGATTTTAAGCCTCTCTGAATTTTCAGTCCTGAAAATACATGAAGTACAAATTTGTCTTATGCAGAATTTTTGCAACACCCTGTGGCCTCCATTCATTGTGTTGGCCCCATGATTCAGTTCCTTAATTTGGTAACCATGAAGCGCTTTTGTGGATATGACAACAGGTACAGATCAAAGGATCAGAAGGGAGGTAACCCTGATCTCATGTCAGCAGGCTCAAGCCATTACGAGAAGGCATAGGCTCTGAGGTCAGAATTATGGTCTTGCTGGAAGAGCAGCTTCAGCTCTGTGAGTAGGTCCCAAAGGCTCACCTGGAGGGACAAAGGTGACCATGAAGGTCTGAGTGCTCCTGGCCTGCAGCTAGTGAAAGAAAGGAGACTTAGCCCTACAACTGCTACAAAAAACAGAGTTTTACCAAAAGTCATGCAAGCTCAAAAGGTGACCTGCACTCTAAGTTCTGCTTTCTATTCCCACACAGTCTGGGAGACTCCTGACATGGAACCTGAGGTAAGGACGGTGTGACTAAAGTTGTGAACATTACGATAAATTACTATATGGTAGCCAAAAACTGACACCAAGTGTTTCATATTTTCCTACTGGGCAATACTAGTTATATAATAGTTCAGGAGATTCTGTCAATACTCGATGATGATGTGATTAAAATGGCCTCAGTAGGCAAACCTACTCAGTAGTAGGCCTCAGTAGGCAAGCCTACTCAGTTTTCAAGCATTCAGTTATTATTAAAATGTATACAATTATATATAAATATATCTGATATATTAGAAGATATATCTTATTGAAGGAGAAGCAGCATTGCTTTCCATTGCTTTTGGGAGTACCTTCCCTTTTCCAATAAGGAATACAGCCCAAATTAGAGTGAATCTTAATTAAAGACACAGCAACTTGGCTGTTATTTTAAGACTGTGGTGTAGGCATCAGGAGACAGCCAGTTTAATTGGAAGAAATGACTATTTACCAGCATAAATACTGTAAATGATTGCAGAGAAGTAATTATAAATGATAAGAAACCCTGGGAGGGCTAATAATGCATTTCAATGTGAATTCTTACATTTGATTAACAGTTTCTACATTCTATGACTTATTTGATAATAAGGCTCCAGACATTTATGTGTTCCAAATATGACCTAAAAACTTAAAAAATTTCAGGGTAAAAGTCACAACTTTGAGAACGAGGAAAATGAGCTTGAGAATTACCATAATAAGCTTATTTGGAGCCCAAAACTAGAACAGATATAGAAATATACCGTCTTAGGCATGAGGTCATCATACAGATAAGGGGATTAGTATTCTTGTATCTTAAAGTCATCAATCAGCAAAAGATGTCATAGTAGATATGTTTTTCTTAAGGAAATACACTAGGCCTATAGATCTGAAGAAATGTAACTATATAAAATCTGTTGAGGACACACAAGTTTACATATGAACATGTAGGGGCGTGTGTGTGTGTGTGTGTGTGTGTGTGTGTGTGTGTAAATATAAGCATGTCTGGGTGTGTGCATATTCATGTAGATGAAAAGTTGAAAATTAATTATATGGAAATTCACCCAAACCTCTCTGTCCCTTACCTAAATAAATTTAGAACTGTTTGAAGTATATTTTTTTTTTCAATGCAAAGAAAAGTTGGTTGCAATCTTCTCTACATATTCCCTTCAGTAGAAAGGCTGTGTTTATAGTCTTGTAGGTATGTTAACATACTTTTTAATGTTTTTGTATATGAATCTTCATGAGTTTATGTGCACCACGTGTGTGCAGGTGCCTGTGGAGGTCAAAAGAGGGCATTAGCCCCAGCCAGGAAGCAGGAGTGGGTGGGTTGGGGGGCAGCACGGGGGGAGGGTTTAGGGGACTTTCAGGATAGCATGTGAAATGTAAATGAAGGAAATCTCTAATAAATTTTTTTTTAAAGAGAGGGCATTACATTCTCTGGAACTGGAGTTTACAATTTTAAGTTGCTTAATGGTGATGCTGCAATCTAAACCCTGGTCCTCAGCAAAAGTAGTAAGTGCCCTTAACAGGTAAGCAATCTCATGCACCCACATATTCTTTTTTTCCCCTATGTTTAAATACCTTTTACTTTTTTATTGAATATTTTCTTTATTTACATTTCAAATGTTATCCCCTTTCCCAGATTTCCCCACTTCCAGAAACCCCCTATACCATCCTCCTCCCCTTGCTTCTATGAGGGTGTTCCTCCGCCCACCCACCCACCCACTCCTGCCTTCCTGTCTTTGAATTACCCTACACTGGGACATCTGTCTAGCCATCATAGGACCAAGGATGTCTCTTCCCACTGATGCATGACAAGGCCATCCTCTGCTATATATGTGGTTGGAACCATGGTTCCCTCCAAGTTTACTCCTTGGTTGGTGGTTTAGACCCTGGAAGCTCTGGAGGGGTCTGAAAAGCCACATTTCCCAGAAATCTCATCACCTTTTAGGGAAATGAGGAGTCAAACAGAAACTGGATGGACTACATCTTCTGACTTTGCTCAGAGTTTGGAAGTAAGTGCCATCTCTTTTTCAGGGATTTGTTCTTCATCCAACACAGAAAAGAGATGGCACTTACTCCCAAACTCTGAGTATCCATCACCCAGAGTGTGACCGATGTATTTGGAGGAACATGAGAAAATGCTTTCCATCCACCTGACACAGATGGCTTGTCCACTGATGGAGCCGCAAGAGGTTAATGTTGCATCTAAATTCTTTTATCATGGATAGATAGGGTGTTTTTTTGTTGTTGTTGTTGTTTTGTTTTGTTTTGTTTTGTTTTGTTTTGTTTTTGGACATTAGCAAATCAGAACTTGTCACTATTTTCTATTAAATAATAAAAAGAAACTAGTGTAAAATATTTCATTGCATAAGAACCTTTGTTCATTATGTGGAAGAGAGAATATAGATACAGGAACCCATCTTAGTAGAACATCCTTCCCATTCACCTGTGTAAAACATACATATGTATACTCACACACCTTTAGAAATAATATAGGTAACACACACATTAAACTTAAACTCCTATGGGTAATTGAAACACTGGATTTTATGGCAATGTAAATTGCAGGGTGGGGCTGAGAACCCCACAGGTCCTCTGAGTTGCAAGAAATACATTGACATTCTTCAACAGCCATGCCTATATTTTTGTGGGCCCTAGCAATAAACACAACACTTGTCACTGATTTAATAGGTTAAATTTGTATCATGATGTACTGACAGTAAACTTGTACACAAGACTTGCTTCAGGGTGCAACTCTACCCAGCATCAAATAGCAGGGTAATAAAAGCAGTAGCAGAAACAGTTTTACGACTCTCCAATGACTTGTGTTTTACATTATATTATCTCATTGCAGACGTATGAATTAAAGGTTAACAAATAGTATTTAATGGGTTGTCTAGCTGAGTGTACAGTGCGCAGATGCACGTGTCTTCTGATTTCTCTCAGTTTAAATACTATACATGTTTTATGATTTGGGTTAAGACACAACTGTAAGTGGATGATGGCTCTTGACTGACTTTTTAAAGTAATATGAAATGGCACATTTAGTTATACTTCCTCCAATTAACTACATATCCACCATTAAAGCAATCTGTCATCATTTTAACAATGTCATTAACGTCTACAATATAACTCACAGGGGCTTTGTTCTTCCTTCAAAGTTAGTAGCACATACATTTATATAGAGAGCTCAGAATACAAAAACAAATTTAAGAAGCTTTCAACTCTAAGCTATACAAATACTTTAAATGAGTTACACGGAAAGTCTAGCTTTACTAACAATGAAAAGCCCACTGAAATTATATCTCCATTAAAGTGGATTAATGATGTAAAATACAAATTTCTTTTCTTTCTACTCTAGCCATCAAGAAATATGATTTACGGTATTGCTAAGTGTACTCGAGTTAATGAAAATAATTTCAGCTTTGGGGCTACTGAAATTAGAAATTAGTGTATAGCATATATGCCATTGGTATATGCTAGCTTTACATCTTTGGAGATATTGCAGAAATTTTTTAATTCATAAAAGCCACACATTGAGGATTGCCTTATCTGGCATCAATGGGAGGGGAGGCTCTTGGTCCTGTGGAGGCTCCATGACACAGCATAGGACAATGTTAAGGCACTGAGACAGGAGCGGGTGGTCAAGTGGGGGAGCACCCTCATAGAGGAAGGGGAGGTGGAGAGCATGGGGGCAGTGTGGAGGGAAAACTTGGAAGGGGGATAACATTTGAAAGCAAATAAATAAAAATAACCAATTTTTTAAAGCCATACATTAGGTTCTAAAGTTAATTTTACAACCAAATTTAGATGATGA